>NC_091460.1:97039732-97137232 GCF_027789765.1 Dendropsophus ebraccatus | reverse complement strand
CAAACTACTTCCTGCAGGACAAATAGCAGCTGATAATTACTGGAAGACTGGAGCTTCTATTAATAGAAGTAAATTACCAATTTCTGGTACCGTTTAATTAAAAATTACAGAAAAAATGCTGGATTTCCCCTTTAATAATATGTGTGAAGTTCAAGAACATTTTCCATAAATGCATGTCTCTACATGCACATTGCAAAGATGCAACATTTACCAGCACCCTTATTGGGAAAGACTCTGGAATCTCTGGGGAGATGTCATTTTCCTTTCTTTTCTTCTATCAGGAACCCCATCTCCAATGTTACTGCAAATTTACTATATAAAGTGCCTGAAATGATATTAGAGCACCCGGTAGGAAGATACCCTATTAGGTAGACAGGTATGTAAAGCCCCCCATTATGTGTGGATTATCTCTCCTGCCCTAGTAAAGAAGCCAAACAGATGCAGTCCCCTGCGGCCTTGACATTAAGGGTGCGTTCACACCAGGGCCGGACTGGGACTGAAAATCGTCCCTGGCATTTCAAAGCACACAGGCCCAGTCGCAGTAGGGGGAAAATGTTATGATAAAATGTCACCGCAGCACAGACACTACTGAAGATCCCCATATATCATATATTCTTGTTGGAACGGGACCTACAATTCTAAACAGTTCCTGAAGGTCTATAGCTATCAGGGAATGATGGGAGTTATAGTTCCCAATCTATGGGGTTGGGTTTTTACATAGTTCTGTGGTATTCATTTTACATGAGTAAAAAATGTAACACCCAACCCTTATATATTGTAAAATACAACTCCCAGCACGCCCTGACAGCTATAGACCTTCAGGAACTGATGGGAGTTGTAGTTCTTCCTACAATTTTTTTTTAATTAATGTAAAATGAATACCCCAAATTATGTAATACCCAACCCCATAGATTGTGAACTACAACTCCCAGCATGCCCAGACAGCTATAGACCTTCAGGAACTGCTGGGAGTTATAGTTCTCCCTACAAAATAGATTTTTTAAATTTTTGTAGGGAGAACAACAACTCCCAGCAGTTCCTGAAGGTCTAGCTGTCAGGGCATGCTGGGAGGTGTAGTTCACAACTTCATATTTTATGTTATTTTTCTTTTCTAGGGGCCCGGCTTCCCCGCTTCACTTTATTTATATGATCACTTTCTTTATATTTTTTCAACATTTCCTACCTATTGCATGCACTCACTGCTCCTCATAAACTGTTACTGCCTTACCCCATGGTATATGCATGGTATATACTCTGGCACAGCTGGCAGGTTACACGCATGGTATATACCCTGCCACTGGCAGCTTACATGCATGGTGTATCCCCGGCACAGCTGGCACCCCAGCACCCAGTACTACTAAGCGGTGCCCCCCTGTGCTGACAGCGGTGCTGGGTACTGGTGCCGCTCTGCTTGGGTGCTGGGGTGGCGCTCTGCTTGATGCCTGCTTTTCTTATCAAATAGACGTGATGGAGGAAGGAAGACGGCCAGAGACGTCTTAGTTTGGGAACTGTTCTGTCCATTGTCGGACTGGGGTACCTCCAGAGGGAATGATCCTTGGGGCCCACCAATATACAACCAGCGCAACAGGACAGGCTGACCTCTTCCTTTCCTGGATTCATCTGTATTTGTGACAAATCCCTCCGTTTATACAGCTTTCAGGGTATGCTGGGAGTTGTAGTCTCTGAGAGGATAACCCTTTAATAAATCACTGTGTGCAGAGGCTCCTGGTGGCTGCAATCTGGGGGTGACATCAGCCCTGAAGGTCCAGCAATACATCTGTCTACACTGTACTACAACTCCCAGCATATCCTGAGAGCTGCAGACTGTCAGTACATGCTGGGAGTTGTAGTGCCTGCAGCTGTTGTAGTTGTGTCCTAGGTGCATTATACACTGGATGCTTTGTGGGAAATCAGAATACGTAGATCTGTGGGGGCTCAGTGCAGGGAAGTGACCTCAGAACATCACTAATAAGGGATAGGGGGAGAAGTTTTTGTTCTATCCCCTATTAGTGCTGTTCTGGGGTCACTTCCCTGCGCTGAACCCCCACAGATCTATGTATTTTTATATGCCACGAAGCATCCAGTGTATAATGCACCTAGGACCCAACTACAACAGCTGCAGGCACTACAACTCCCAGCATGTACTAACAGTCTGCAGCCTTAAGCATATGCTGGGAGTTGTGCCTGCAGCTGTTGTAGTTGGGTCCTAGTTTAAAAGTTTGCGCTAGTGTACTGTAGTGACCGCGGGGCTGTGTCAGTACACTACCACAAACAATACACTGACCCATTTAGAACCCAATGTTACACAGGCTCTGCACACTATAGAAGTGATTACAGTGCAGTTACTAATGACTCACAGGTGACATCTTCTCGAATTGCCATAGCTCACTTTTTGGGGGTGACGGGAGGGGGAGCAGCTAGTGGTGGCAGGGGGAGCAGCTGGGGGCGGCAGGGGGAGAAGCTGGGGGAGTAGAAGGAGCAGCTGTGGGGCAGAGGGAGCAAATGGGGTGACGGGGAGAAGATGGGGAGGCAGTGGAAGCAGCTGGGGTGACAGGCTGGGGGAGAGCATCTGGGGGGCAGCTGGGGTGGCGGGGGGACCTGGGGTGACAAAATCTGGGGGGCAGGGGGAGCAAAGGAGAATCTGGGGGGCAGCTGGGGTGACAGAATCTGGGGGGCAGGGGGAGCAGAGGAGAATCTATGGGGCAGGGGAGAAGAGGAGAAGCTGGGGGGCAGGGGGAGAAGAGGAGAAGCACAGGGGGAGGGGGAGCAGCTGTGGTGACAGAATCTGGGGGGCAGGGGGAGCAGAGGAGAAGCTGGGGGGCAGGCGGAGCAGAGGAGAAGCTGGGGTGACAGAATCTGGGGGGCAGGGGAAGCAGTCGGAGAGGGGCAGGGGATGCAGCAGGGAGAGAATCTGGGGGGCGGGGGAGCAGTCGGGGGACAGGAGTAGCAGCAGGGGACCAGGCTTCTCCTGCTTCGGGGCCGGGTGAGCTTCTGACGCAGCCTGTATTACACAGGCCGGAAGCTCACCGCTGCAGCCCCGAGGTCCTGGAAATTCTTCACCGTCACTGCCAAGCAGGAGACAAGTTCGAGCATCGCAGGGCTGCAGCGGTGAGCTTCCGGCCTGTATAATACAGGCTGTGTCGGAAGCTCACCCGGCCCCGAAGCTGCAACCTGGCCGACCCATCAACCTCCCCCCGACCCCCTATATGCCCGTCCGGGGAGAGCAAGTAGCCGGACATGCATGTAGGGGGTTGGGACCGGCCCAGAGGGGGTCGGCCCCTCTGGCAAATGCCAGAGTTGCCCTATGGCCAGTCCGGGCCTGGTTCACACTGAGGAAAAGAGACATGTCATTTCTTTCAGCGGAGGCGCCCTATACTTAAAGGGGTAATCCAGTGCTACAAAAACATGGCCACTTTTGCACCACTCTTGTCTCCAGATTGGGTGGGGTTTTAAATTCAGTTCCATTGAAGTGAATGGAGCTTAATTGCAAACCACACCTGACCTGGAGACAGGTGGAATTCCGAGCGGAGTCTGCGGCGGGGATTCCTCTCAGATATTCTGCCTTTTTTCCTCAGTGTGAATGCACTCTTAGGCTGGGTTCACACTACGTATATTTCAGGCAGTATTTGGTCCTCTTGTCAGGTCCTCATAGCAACCAAAACCAGGAGTGGATTGAAAACACAGAAAGGATATGTTCACACAATGGTGAAATTGAGTGGATGGCCGCCATATAACAGTAAATAACTGCCATTATTTCAATATAACAGCCGTTGTTTTAAAATAACAGCAAATATTTGCCATTAAATGGCGGCTATCCACTCAATTTCAACATTGTGTGAACAGATCCTTTCTGTGTTTTCAATCCACTCCTGGTTTTGGTTGCTATACAGCCTCAAATATACAGCCTCAAATATACATAGTGTGAACCCAGCTTAAAAGTAGCGTCTGGCAACATAATATAGTCCCAACACAGCGCCCCCAGCATAGAGAATACTGCACATTATAAGACGCTACTGGGGATTCTCTCTCATCTGAGGGCATTGAGCGGGGACTCTATCTATTATGCTTTGACAGCTGGGGTGGGGTACCCTGTGGTTGCTGGGTTACGTTATCAGGCTACGTGCACACGGAGCAAAAGTGGCGGAATGCCGCCAGCCTTCCTGTCATAGTGACAGTCTATGGGAGGCTTGCGTGCTACCTCTCTCCGCGCTGAAGAATGAACATAGACTGTCATTATGACAGGGAGGCTGGCAGCATTCCGCCACTTTTGCTCCGTGTGCACGTAGCCTTACATAGCATATAAAAGCTGGCATCAGCCCCAGCCGTCACAGTCACCTGACAGCATAATAGATATAATCCCCACACAGCTCCCCCAACTGAGAGGAGATCACCAGCCACCGCATAGAAAATACTGCATATGGAAACTGGAGATTCCCTCATGGCTGGGGGCACTATGCCAGAAATTTATCTAGGGCTTTGCGCCTATTTTTAGGTGAATAATTGGATTTTTCACCCATTTTTGGTCTAAGTTGTATTTATGAACCAGTATTCGACAGGTGAATATTTTTTAGATATAGCCTAGCAGCCCACAAACCAAATCCTTCCCTACATATCATCGATAGAATGGCCTTGAGATAGATTTCACCCTGTGTGGAATTTGCGTTAGCGCCCCAGAACTCCCCCTTTAGCAGAGGCCCTCCCTCTCTGTCCATTCCCCATGGTAGAGGCCCTCTATGTACAGTCCCCATAGTAGATGCCCTCCCTCTCTGTATAGTCCCCATAGTAGAGCCCCTCCCTCTCTCTGCAGTCCCCATAGTAGAGGCCCTCCCTCTCTGCGCTGTCCCCTATAGCAGAGGCCCTACCCCCTGTGTAACCCCCCATAGTAGATTATATAGTAGCAGTAGCAGAGTCCCTCCCTCTCTGTTCCGGCCCCTTATAGTAGAGTCCCTCCCTTTCTGTGCAGTCCCCATAGCAGAGTCCCTTCCTCTCTGTGCAGTTCCCATAGCAGAGTCCCTCCCTCTCTGTGCAGTCCCCATAGCAGAGTCCCTGCCCCCTGTGCAGTCCCCTTATTAGAGCCCCCCCCCTCTGTGCAGTCCCCATAGTAGAGGCCCTCCCTCTATGTTCAGTACCCTTAGTAGAGCCCCCCCTCTCTGTGCAGTCCTCATAGTAGAGGCCCCCCCTCTCTTTGCAGTCCTTATAGTAGAGGCCCTCCCACTCTGTGCAGTCCCCATAGTAGAGCCTCTCCCACTCTATGCAGTCCCCATAGTAGAGGCCCTCCCTCTCTGCGCTGTCCTCTATAGCAGAATCCCTCCCCCTCTGTGTAATCCCCTATAGTAGAGGATATAGTAGTAGTAGCAGCCGAGTCCCTCCCTCTTTGTGCAGTCCCCATAGTAGAGTCTATCCCTCTATGTGCAGTCCTCTTAGTAGAGCCCCCCCTCTCTGCGCAGTCCTCAAACTAGAGGCCCTCCCTCCCTGTGCAGTCCTCATAGCAGAGACCCTCGGACCCCCGGACACACTGGCCATGGGCTTTTTAAGGGTAGAACAAGTGTGGCCACGGAAGCAGGGGCAGGTCTGGTAGAGAAAAATCAGTCTAGCATTTCAATAATGAATAGCTTTACTAAGGAACTTCAGTGCAAAACAAGTTGATAAAGTAAACAGCTTGGTAAGTGCAGGTACTGATGTAGGTTGCGCTTGAGGTAGTGACTGAGAGTAGAAGTAGGTAGAAAAGAGTGTAGCTTGACTGAAGATAGGTATGGGTGCTGTCATGGGGACCTTCCCTAATTAGTATAGTACTCTGCCGGGATAGTGTAGTGTATGACTTTTAGTGTTTCTGAAGAAATCCTTGTACTCACGGTTAGAAGAGAACTGTATAAAAGACCGCCTTTTGTCAAACCAGCCCAGAGACTTTCAGGTCTCAGAGACTGCCCAGGCTTAAACTACTGGGTGAAGCTAACCCCTCAAATTTACCCAAGTAGGTCGAGCACGTACCAGTGGGATACTTTGGCTTTGGCCCTTTGCCCCACTGAGGATCAATCCTTAGTTTGTAGATTGTCCTGACTTAGAAAGAAGGATCCCAGGTGTAGGCAAGGTTGACCCATGTGACAGTTACTCCACCTCTGGGTTTGGCACTGCATCATGACCTGATAAGTCTCTCTGAGGAAACTGTGTCTCTGTCTAAAACCAATTCCACAACTGACTACTGAATCAAAGACCTAGGGCACTGGCCAAAGCCAGGCCTGGCTGAAGACTGCAGCAGCAACTCTCTCTCTGTATCTCTTACTTAACCCCTTAAGGTCAAAGCCAATTTTCGTTTTTGCGCTTTTGCTTATTCCATTTTAAGTTTAAAAGTCAACAGCGCTTGCATGTTTTCACCTAGAGACGTATATGAGCGCTTATTTTTTGCGAAACCAATTGTACTTTGCAATGACAGGCATTATTTTTCCATAACATATGCTGCGAAACCGGAAAAAAATCATTTGCGCTGTCAAATTGAAAAAAAAACTAATTTGTTTTGATTTCGGGGAGTTTTGCATTTACGCCGTTCGTCCTATGGTAAGGCTCCGTTCCCACTGAGCAAAGGTAGCGGAATTCCGCAACGGAATTGTCCGCCACGGAATGCCGTTAGCCTCCCGCTCATAATGGGACTCTATGGGAGGCGCGCGCTCCTGCCCTGTCCGCGCTGAAGAATGAACATGTTCATTCTTCAGCGCGTACAGAGCAGCAGCGCGCGCCTCCCATAGACTCCCATTATGAGCGGGAGGCTAACGGCATTCCGCGGCGGACAATTCCGTCGCGGAATTCCGCTAGCTTTGCTCAGTGGGAACGGGGCCTAAAACTGACTTGTTATGCATGTTCCTCAAGTCGTTACAATTACTATGATATATAACATGTATAACTTTTATTGTATCTGATGGCCTGTAAAAAATTCAAACCATTGTTAACAAATATACGTTCCTTAAAATCGCTCCATTCCCAGGCTTATAGCGCTTTTATCCTTTGGTCTATGGGGCTGTGTCAGGTGTCATTTTTTGCGCCATGATGCGTTCTTTCTATCGGTACCTTGATTGCGCATATACGACTTTTTGATCGTTTTTTATTAAATTTTTTCTGGATTTGATGCGACCAAAAATGCGCAATTTTGCACTTTGGAATTTTTTTGCGCTGACGCCGTTTACCGTGCGAGATCAGGAATGTGATTAATTAATAGTTCGGCCGATTACGCGCGCGGCGATACTAAATATGTTTATTTATTTATTAATTTATATTTATAAAATGGGAAAAGGGGGGTGATTTGGACTTTTATTAGGGGAGGGGGCTTTTTATTAATAAAAACACTTTTTTACTTTTTTTTTTACTTTAACTAGAAGCCCCCCTGGGGGACTTGTATATAGACAGCACTGATCTCTCATAGAGATCAATGCTGTGTATATACACAGCAAAGATCGATCAGATCGGTCATAGATTGCTATGGCCTGCTGCAGGCCATAGCAATCTATTGCCGAGCCGGGATCAGCGTCATTCCGACGCTGAGGCCCGGCACGGGCAGAAGAACGGATCTCCCCCCCGTGATCGCATCGCGGGGGGGAGTTCCGTCCCACTAGACACCAGGGACACGGAGAGCACAGCATCCAAGTGCAGCTGTCAGGTTTGACAGCTGCACTTAGAGGCTTAATTAGCCGGCGCGGCAACGGGACCCGCGCCGGCTAATAGAGGCACTGCCCGGCTGCACGTGTCAGCCGGGATCAGCGCCGTTCAGAGCAGGGTCCCGGCGGGACCCCTCTCTGAACACCCCGAGGGGCACCATGACGTATCAGATACGTCATGGGTCGCTAAGGGGTTAAAGGGGTATTCCAGGGAAAATCAATAATTTAACAAAGGAAAGGGTTAACCAAGGTTAACCCTTTCCTAATATACTTACCTGTTCTTTATTGGCCCCCCAAGGAGATCTCCGGTCCGGTCACGTGATCTTCCAGCTTGTGGCTCGGATCCTCTTCTCCTTCCGGTCCGGTGACGTCACTATACCTGGCCGGCGTCCGCTCTGCGTCTCATTAGCAGCAGAGCACTGAACCCTGACTGGCTTGGTAGCGTGTAGCCAATCAGGGTTTAGTGCTCTGCATCCCCACCCCCCTGAGGCTGCAGTAAATTATCAGGGGTTGTGGGGGCTCAGTGCCGGTCGCCAGTTAAATGGGGGGTGGTGGTGAGTGATCTCTGACAGGGACACAGGGAGGGGGGGCCGGGGGGATCAGCAGCCAATACACATTACTTTGCAGGACTTTCCCCCCCTCCCTGTGTCCCTGTCAGAGATCACTCATCCCCACCCCCGGAGCGTGCTGCCGCGCTGGTCTCAAGCACCTGTACTCAGTTGACAGGCTCTGTGTGGGTGAGGCAGGAGAGATTTCTGTCTTGCTCCGTACACAGCGCCTGTCAGCTGAGTACAGGTGCTTCAGACCAGTGCAGAAATCGGGGCCAGCAGCACGCTCCGGGGGGTGGGGGTGAGATCTCTGACAGGGACACAGGGAGGGGAGGCCGGGGGGGATCAGCAGCCAATACACATTACTTCCCCACCGATGCTAACCCTGAGTCCCTGGGGGGAAGGGATGCGGCGGGCGGCTGGGTGCCTGGTAGCTATGAATGAAGTAATGCCGCCCGTCGCATCCCCTCCCCGGACTCGGTCGGCATCGCTGACAAGGTGGGGGGGTTCTGCGGAGTGATGATGGACGCCAGACCCCGCATTTACCTGCTGTAGTGCAGTGCCGGCCGGCACTGAGCCCCCACAACCCCTGATAATTTACTGCAGCCTCAGAGGACCCCCACTCTGAAGCGTGGTGGGGATGCAGAGCACTGAACCCTGATTGGCTACACGCTACCAAGCCAGTCAGGGTTCAGTGCTCTGCTGCTAATGAGACGCAGAGCGGACGCCGGCCGGGTATAGTGACGTCACCGGACCGGAAGGAGAAGAGGATCCGAGCCACAAGCTGGAAGATCACGTGACCGGACCGGAGATCTCCTTGGGGGGCCAATAAAGAACAGGTAAGTATATTAGGAAAGGGTTAGCCTTGGTTAACCCTTTCCTTTGCTAAATTATTGATTTTCCCTGGAATACCCCTTTAAGACAACGGACAAAAGACCCTCCCACTAGGAGCTAACTCACTTATATAGGGGTGATCTGGTCTAACCACCTATTGGTGGAGAAGGAAGAAGTGTAATAACTAGAGAATGTGTGAAGTACCTGCACCAGTGATTGGTCAAAACAGTGAACAGTAAGAACAGCAGTTAACCCTTGCACCTTAACCTGTGCTTGACAGACAGGGGAAGCTTACAAGCAGTGGTCAGCGTCACTAAAGGTCCCTTATACCTCCCCTGCACCTGCCTGCCAGGATCTGCAGCTCTGTACCTGGTATAAAGCTGACAAATTTGAAAGGCTTATCCAGGATTAATAAAAAACACAGCTGCTATTTTTCAAAAACTGCTCCACACCTCTCCTCGGTTTGTGTATGGTATTACAGCTCTGTTCTATTGAGGTGAATGGAGCCAAGTTGTAACAAAAACTCTTCTTTGGGCAGGTATGGTGCTGTTTTTGAAAACAAAAACAATTTTTTACTATTTTTTGTTAATAAATTCTATAACCTGATTATCACTGCCTACTATATTATTGGGGTATAGGTAATAAGCTTTTAATCATTAAAAAGGTGTCAGCTGGTTGTATTCTTATGTTGGGATTGTACTGTACATGTATGTGCAATCCAACATACAGGACGAGCTGCTACATATCATATATATCATATTTCATACTGGATCTATGTATCTACCTCATATCTTATCTTTATCATATTTATTATATCTCTTTTTTTACCTATTTATCTATTAAACTACTTTACCCATTTTCTATGAATGGAAATCCAGGAAGTGAAGAAAAAAGGCCTCTGTGCCAATTCACATTGTTTCCTGCTCCCACTGCTCTCCCACCTTAGGAGACAAATATTCCATGTCTCTGTCTCACATGTGTGTTTGCTGAGCACAGGCTGATTATGCAGACAGGGGGCAGGGCATGATGTCCCAGGAGGCTTGGCTGGATCCCCCAATCCCCTGAGTGATTCACCATCTCTGACCGGCCAGAAGCAGGTGCAACAAGGACTGTGGACTATGATGAACAGCTGAGGGAGAGCATTGTATTTTGGAACCAGTACTGCATTTGGGGAACTGCTCAACCAGGAAGTACAGAAACACAATACAGAACAAAAAACCCCAAAACAAATGGATTTTTGGTAGTTTCAAACCTGGGTTAGATAGGTAAGTAATGTGTTATGCTTCTGCAGAAGTTTCATTTTTTTTAACCTCTACCTGGAGTTCCCCTGTAATACCTCCAGACCGTGACCACTGCCATTACTACCACACGTCTTCAGCATCTGGCCTGGCCATCATTAAGATTTCTCTGGCCATGACTGGTCTCCGCAGAATCTGCCAGACAAACATTTTAGGTTCCTCGCTCCAGCATCATCCTCATCTCTATAAAAACTGCGGAGGAGGAGTTGACCAAGCGTAACATGTTGTTAATATGATGTGTAGCTGTTTTTTTCCAGTATCGGGTAATGGCCATCAGGACGTGCATTTTAATTGTTCTTATATTTGGATATTTGGAGCTCAAACTCCAGGGAAAGCCTCTATTGCCAGTTCCAACACAATGGCAAAATGCTATAAAGTCGGGTTATAGTACCATCTATACAATGTTTTAATCATAACCTCCTCATGAGTTACACAACGGAAAGTCCTGTAGATCCAATGTCCAATTTTTAGGTATTATTGATAGCGAGTTATGGGAGTTTTGGTCACCTGATGAGAAGGTTGGTGGATTTATTGCAGCAATTAAACATGCTTTGTCTTACTGGCATTTGCTGCAAGAGTGGAGGCGTTACATGGCCACTAGGGGTCACAAGTCTCCTAATTCTTATATCAGGATGACAAAGGTGATTTGGATGGTTGGAATTTCTGCTTCACTTTAAGGGTATAAACCCACACACCGTATATGCAGCGTATTTACTGCTGCGATACGCAGCAAACTCGCAGCAAAATCGCAGCAGATTAGATCTAAATAACTGAACACAGCATCAAATCTGTACCAACAAATCTGCTGCGTATTTGTTGCATATCTGCTGCATATACGGTGTGTGGGTTTATACCCTAAGGGTATAAACCCACACACCGTATACGCAGCAGATATGCAACAAATACGCAGCAGATTTGTTGGTACAGATTTGATGCTGTGTTCAGTTATTTAGATCTAATCTGCTGCGAGTTTGCTGCGTATCGCAGCAGTAAATACGCTGCATATACGGTGTGTGGGTTTATACCCTAAAGGGGAATTCCACCCAAGAGCTAAAAAAATTAAATGCTCCCAAACCTAGGTCTTACTCACCAAGTCCCCCTGAGTATTTTGAGCCTCCTCCCATCTTTCTAGCTCAGTTATACATTTTTCTAAAAGCTATCTATATCCAAGATCAGGGTCAGCTCCCGGTTTTTGTGGGCCCTTGGGCGACAGAGCCCTAGCGGCCCCCTTTGTTTAGCAAATCATGTGGCATCATTATTAGAGGGTCTTAGTAGACCCTTATTACTATACAAGATGCTAGAAAAGCTGTGGGACCTACATTATTCTGCCTACTATACAGGATGTTGAGAAAGCTGGGTGATCTTATTATACTTACTACTATACAAGATGCTAGGAAAGCTGGGTGACTTCCATTATACAAGATGCTAGGAAAGCTAAATGACCCAATTCTACAGTCTTTTTTTTACAGTTTACACTATAATAATCATTGCTACTCAATTGACATGCACTCAACCACTACCAATGTCTATTAATCGACAGAGGGAGTAATGGATTATGGTAGTCTGGGCTGCAGGACCGTGGGGAGTGAGTGGGCTCTCATTTGCTGTAATTTGTGTAAGGGGGGGGGGGGCGGTGTTTGATGTGTGTCGGGCCGGTGCTGTGATAAACTGCACCACCAGGAGAGAGCAGGAGACTTCCAACGGCTGAGCTGGGTGCTGTAATCTGTGAGCGGGGGGAAGGGGCTGGTGGTGATGATGTGTGCCGAGCCGATGCTCAGATCCGCTGCAGCACCAGGTGACCGCAGGAGATTGCCGACGGCTGAGGGGAGCACTGTCATCTGTAAGGGGGGGGTGACGTGTTCCGGGCCGATGCTCTGATATACTTCAGCACCGGGAGGCTGCGGGAGAATGCTGGCGGCTAAGGGGGTGCTGTAATGTTAATTGTGGGTGCAGGGGGGTGATGATGTGTGCCAAGCCAACGCTTTGAGAAAGGCCTCCATTTACCTGGCGGCCGAAACGCGTTGTGTATCTTAAATAAATCTTTTTTATGGAATAACCACGCTATCCTGTGGTCTACCGAGCACCAGCGCCCTACACAAGTCAGGATTCCCATGGTCCTGTAGCCTGCTGCGGCCAGCACACTCCACTGCTAACTGTACGACTCCCTTGACGTACCCCGACAGGAGCTGCGGTGCCTCTCCTTTTATCTCCTCTAAGCCAACGCTTTGATATACTGCAGCACTGGGAGACAGGAAGAAGACAATGGCTGAGGGGGGTTCTGAAATCTGTGAGCCATGATGGTGGCAGAAGGAGGCTGTGTCTGTGCTGTGAAAGGTAGTGGAGGGTTTGAGACAGGGTGCCGAGCGGGTAATCTTAGATATGATGGGAGCATGTCAGTCAGTCAGTGTTCTGTCACTTTAGTGAGCCGGGGTATAATCGCTTACCCAGCCCATTGAAAAGAAGAAGGACATCTGATTCCAAAGGTGGAAGGCAGGAGGAAGGAGCTTGTCAGAGAGGACTCCATTTAGGTAATTTTTTGCATCCAGAGTGGGTGAGTCGGGAGAAATAGCCCCAAAACAGCTCAGAACAGGCAATTACATGAGCTTTGAGCAATAAATGGATCTATGGGTAGGCTACTTAACAATACAAAAAAGATTCTGGGTAGGGATGGTCCGAACCGAGTCCGTACGAACCCGAACTCTCGGTAATGATTCCCGCTGTCTGCCCGCTCCGTGGAGAGGGTGGATACAGCGGGAGGACCGCCTGGAAAACTGGGATATAGCCATAGACTGTATCCCAGTTTTCCAGGCGGTCCTCCCGCTGTATCCACTTGCTCCATGGAGCGGGCAGACAGCGGGAATCTGATGCCAAGCGTTCGGGTTCATACAAACCCGAACCTCGGCAGTTTCAGACCATCCCTAATTCTGGGTGGAATTCTCCTTTAATGGAAAGATGATTTGGCAGGATGATTTCACTGATAGTGATACTCTGGGTCATGGAGCATTTTTCAGGGAAACTGAGCATTTATAATGTACACAGCCTAGGCTATTACCTGGGAATAACCTAGAATTTAATAAGCCTTCATTTATTTGTGATTCTTGTAGTGTCATTATTGCGCAAGCACATATTGTATGCTTGGTGTCAATATTTTCATGACGCTTTAACTGGGGTCTCTGCATTAATGTCTGAAAAACAGCGTAAGCATACCAGTCTGTGTTCAGCAGTAATGTCTCTCTCTCACTCCGAGTCTTCTATGGTCATTGTACAGCACAGATGCTGGTACTGTATGTAGGTTATTAAACCTTCTCTTGTGTCTTCTTGACACATGAGGTAATGTAGAAGTTCATTGAACACATCAGTTTTATATACTAAGTTGCTCTGTATATAATTGTGCATGTCGTGCGCTCTATTTCAAATTTTTGTATTTTAAGGCTCAGGGTACGTTCACAGGGCCTGTTCACGCTGAGTAATTCTCGCTGATTTTCCAGAGGAGCCTGCACCGCAGATTCCGCTTGAAGTTCTGCCTGTCCTATTTATTGACATTGAGAAATAGGAGAGGAATTGATGAGGAAAGTTTCTGCTTGAAATTCTCCTCCTATTCAGCTCAAGTGGAATTTGAGCAGAATTCAAGCCCCATTGACTCCTATGGGATTTCTCTAGCATGTCAATTCTTTGGGCAGAAAGCGGATCCACGTTAATCCTACTGAACACAAAGGGACATTGCTTTCCTCATATTTTACGGGTGTAATTTCAAGCGGGATCTGTGGGAAATTAATCGCCACTTGTGTTTGCCGATTTATTTTTGGAAACACAGAGCACCCAGCTTGTTCCAAGATTGTATAGTGTGTTGGTGATTGTCGACAAGCATTCACTCATATGCATTGCTACACCTGATGTCTACACTTGCGCGTGGCTCACTTGAAGGGTATCCCTGTCCCAGATGGCCTCCGCTGGGTCTCTCTGTGTTTCCTAATTGCTTCATTCCTCGGTTTGGCCATGAATGACCCGGAGCTTGCAGCGCTGTTATTGGAACGAGTTTGAACAACTCATCCAGGTGAGCGTACACTTGTTCGCCTTATCCTCACTCCCTTTGTTTTACACGTATTACTGCACTAGAAGATGCCCCTTCTCTCCTTTCTCTTTCCTGATTTATAGTTGAAATTTATATTTATACTTATGAACTGCTTCATTTTGCATTTTAAGGCTATGTTCACACAGCGTAAAAATACGACCATTGTTGCCATCGGCAATAACGGCCGTACTTTGTACGGTGTGGATATGCTCCGGCTGGGATCCCATACGGCGCTGCAAAGAACTGACATGTCAGTTTTCTGCGTCCGCAATTCAGTGAATTGCGGCCGCAGAAAGACCTGTCAACCAAAGAAAAAATTGCAGAACTAATACGTGAATAAAACATATTTCTTTATTTAAATCAATAATAAATTACATATTTATCACCATGAGATATACAGAAGTACAAAACCTAAGAGGGGAATAGATGTCAGTGGGGTATATGTGACTAAGGACAAATGATAAATAAACAGTATAAAGGGGAACACCCCGTGTAAGGCACAGCTATATATATAGATTAGATGACCTCCTGTATGTGCAGGGCCAACACCCAGGGCAAACACAAGTGTATATAGTGGAACAAAGTAAACTCCCTAATCTGCCCAGCAAACAATAAGTACAAGCCCAAATCATAGACAGAAGGAACGTATAAGCAAGTTGATTATTATCTCCTTCCCTTGGTAGAGACGCTACCATCACACATTAAAGACACGAACGATGTTCTGCGCAGACTTGATGGCCTCCAATTGGACCACAATATGATCTTGGTCACATTTGATGTGGAATCACTCTACACCTCCATTAGACATCAGGATGGCTTAAATGCGGTGAGTCACTTTCTTAGGGTCAGCAACTTGTCTAAAGATCTGTATAATGTGTTATTACAAGCTTTGGAATTTGTTTTGACCCATAATTTTTTCCTCTAAAAGGAGACCTTCTACCTACAGCTCTAGGGCACGGCAATGGGGGCGTCCTGTGCGCCCTAATATGCCAACCTTTTCCTGGGGCTGTGGGAGAGGTCTATCTTCCTTACCGATCCCCTGCCGGGAATTGAGAACGTCGTCTTTTGGGGTTGTTACATTGACGACGTTCTCATGATCTGGCAGGGTTCGGTGGAAACCTTTGAGACATTCATGGGCGTGTTAAACACCAACAATTTAAACATCAAATTGACACATACTATCAGTTCTGGTAGCATTTACTTTTTGAACATTCATCTTACAGTGAATGAAGATGGTTACATTTCCACGGATCTCTTTCGAAAAAATACCGCTGCAAATACTATATTGCACGCCAAATAATCCCACCCGAGTCATCTTATACGTAATATACCAGTTAGACAATTTCTGAAAGCACGTCGGTTGTGCTCCGATGAGGAGGCGTTTGAAAGACAGGCGACTGACCTGTGAGTACGTTTCCTGGAGCGGGGATACAGCAGGAGAGTCATAAATCAAGCATATTACAGAGCAAAAAACAGTGCCCATCAGGATCTGCTATGACAAAAAGAGGTAAGGCACAATGGTGGTCATCAGGTCAGGATGATCACTGACTATCACACGAGAGTGGATGAACTTCGTGCAGTGATGGATAAATATTGGCCCATTTTAACGAGTGACCAGACTTTGGCTTCCGTATTACCAGCACAACCACAATTACCTACAGAAGTGCCAAAAACCTAAAGGACACACTGGTTCACAGCTATCACCAAGGTGTTACTTCAATACATACCTTTGGCAGTAGGTGTCCTAAGTGGAGTGGCTGCAATTGTGGACATTGTATTGCTTGTGGCAATATAGAAAGAGCTGATTCTTTCTTGGATGCGACTGGGACAACTACGTATCGCATTACACACAGCATTGACTGTGCTACTAAAGGAGTGATTTACTATGCTTCATGTCCCTGCAATAAAGTCTACATTGGGATGACTAGTAGAAAACTGAGAAAACGAGTACGAGAACATGCACGGGACATCATGGCCGCTAGAAATGATGACCTCTTACTGACTCTAAAACCTTTGGCACGACATTTCAAATTAAAACATGATTGTGATTTTTCTTTACTCAAGGTCAAGGGCATTGACCGGGTGTATCCAAATACACAAGGAGGTGACTGGAAGAGAACTCTAGCACGCTGGGAGTGTATGTGGATTGAAAAGCTCCGAACCCTAACCCCAGTTGGACTAAACGAAGTCAATAGTTTCGCCTCATTCCTGCAAGTATGTTTCCCCCTTATTTTGTTCTACATCTTAAATCCTTGTTTACTATTATTCCTGGTTCTGTAAACAAAAAGAGAATTTTTTTCCGTGATGTTTTGCGTAATCTTCCCGTATTCTTTGTGTCTTTTGGACCCCGGGGGGGGGGGTCATCCCCTTTCTGGCACACCTACATGTCCATGGATATAATTACCCTTTCTGAGTGAAGTTCCTTCGTTTTTATTTTGTTTTTTGTCTAGTTTATGTACTGTTTTTTTTTATTTTATTTTAATTTTGTGTGAACTTGAGTAGTATAGGTGGCCTATATGTCCCTCTATAGGCAGTATTTTATAACCATATAAAATTTTTCTGACGATACTAATTTTGAGTTTCTTCCTCCCTTTTGATTTTATATTAGAACTTCCTGCTGACGCATCTCGCATCTCCACACCATGAGTTTTCATATTGATCTTCTTAACATGATATTTTAAGAAATTATGTATTTTGATTAACTTCTCATATGAGCATATGCACTTTATATATTAGATTGATGGGTAGCTGTTCATGGGGCAGCAATGTATACACTTCACTTTTATTCATATCTTCAGTTTCCTTTTTTTTTTTTTTGTGGTGTTTTATATCACAGTGCGCACACTCACGTCGGGCACTTCACTTGTCACACTTTTTAATAGTGAATAGAGTATATATAGTGGTAATAGTATAGTAATTGTATGTTTTGCACTTTATTGTCAGGTACATCATGCTATTAAGATTTATATGTATTTATATTATAATTGCCATCACAGTTATGTATGCATCTTAATGTATATTTATTTTGCATCTATCCACTATTATTTATTACTATCATAGGTTATTTACACAGACATTATTCATTTATAACTATGTAATTTCACACTTTATTAGTACAGTTAGCCTAGTGGTTTGATTTATCATGTATTAAAATTTTGCATCCAGTTATGAGTGGTTAATCACGACATCTGGTGGCCAAATAGAGGTAGTGCAGTCTGTATAATGTGAATAGCACTAGCCTGGGAACAGACTGGTCTCAGGTCTGCTGTGCACGTGATATATCATGTGATGTGGTCTAGGGAGGGGGTATGGGCGGTCCTTCCCCCCCCGGCCTCTCTGATGGGTGTCTTGTTACATGCAGGTGCCTGAGATGACTAAGGGTGGTATTACACGGGCCGAGCAGGGCCCGATAATACCTGTAAACGAGCAGCGATCTGCTAGATCGTTGCTCGTTTACTGGGCCTATTACACGGCCTGATAATCGTTTGACAAGAGCTGCAAGGACATCGTTACCGATGTCCTTGCAGCCCTTGCTAAACTGGTATACATTACCCATCCACGTTCCAGGGCTGCTCCTGCCGTCCGCTTCTCCCGGGGTCCCGTGCGCACTCTAACTTCACAGCGGCCTGTCAGCTGGTAGGCCGCTCAGCCAATCACAGGCCGCGGCGGTCCCGCTGACAGGCCTCTGTGAAGCTAGAGCGCGCGCGGGACCCCGGGAGAAGCGGACGGCAGGAGCAGCCCTGGAACGTGGATGGGTAATGTATATCGTTAGTCGCCGGCCACGCACCGCTATTACACGCAGCGGTGCGCGGTCGGCGCCCGACGAAAATAGGGTCTAACCTATATCAACGATCAGCCGATGATCGTTGTCATCGGCTGATCGTTGCATTTATTACACGGAGCAATAATCGGCCAAATTGGGCCAATTCGGCCGATTATCGTTCCGTGTAATAGTACCCTTAGCCTGCCTCTGTAATGATCCTGCATTGACCTCTCTATCTAGCTTTAGGGTCCTATTCCACGGGCCGAGGAGGGCCCGATCAACGATGTAAATGTTTACTGGGCCTACTCCCGATGATTGTTGAGCGAGGGCTGCAAGGACATCGTTACCGATGTCCTTGCAGTCCTTGCAGCCCTTGCAGCAGCATACATTACCTGTCCTGGCTTCTTCTCCGCGCTGTCTTCATCCCCAGGTCCCACGCGCTCTATCTTCAGAATGGTCGGTGAAGACAGCGGAGGGATGAAGACAGCGCGGAGAAGAAGCCCTGCAGGTAATGTATGATGCTGCTGCTTGTCAAATTGTTAGTCGCCAGCCGTGCACCGCTATTCAACCGTAGCGATGCGCGGTGGGGGAACGATGGTTTTAGGTTCTCTCTATTTCACCGAATGATAATCTTCCGAATCGGGCCAAATGGGGCCGATTCGGCCGATTATCGTTACTGTGGTATAGGGCCCTTAGTGTGGGTGTGAGTAGCTGGCATTTTGTCTAATGCAATGGGCAGGGATACCACACGCAGTGAGGATTTGTTTTTTTCTACCTAACCTGCTTACTATGCTTAATTATGAGGGATATATATAGGTGTGAGTAATGGTGCGTTTACACGTAATTATCGTGCAAATTTGCGCGATGGAAGCTGGGAATTTTGAACACCCACCACATCGAGCAGGTAAGGTATGGGGGGGGGGGGGCGCGGGGGTGCCGATCGGGACGGCGGGGGTGCTGATCGGCCGGCGGGGGGGGGGGTCTGGTCCTTCGAGCCGGCGCAGGGGGCTGTAGGATGCGGGGCCAGGCTGCGGGGGCCGGGCAGGTGGGCTTTCGGGCGGCTTAAGCGATCTTAAAACGATCGCAAAACAAATTTCCGTACGATATATCGTACCGTCTAAACGCTGATCGTTATGAAAAAAAAATGTTACTCCGACATCGTTAATCGTACGATCGGGTGAATTATCGTTCCGTGTAAACGTAGCATTACCTGTGTCCATTATCTCCTGATGAAGTGAGCGAAACGTACGTCGGGCTGTCTGCTCCAGAGTGGTAAGATGTCAGTGTGGTAGCTGGTGTTCACCCCCTTCCTTTCTGTGTTTGGCTATTCTATTTCTCACTCCTTCTGTCTATAATTTGGGCTTGTACTTATTGTTTGGGTTTACTTTGTTCCACTATATACACTTGTGTTTGCCCTGCACATACAGGAGGTCATCTAATCTATATATATATATATATATAGCTGTGCCTTACACGGGGTGTCCCCCTTTAGGGCGGGTTCACACTACGGAATTCTCGCAGACAATGTCCGCGGAATTCCATCAGCTGTCCGCCCGTACATCTGGGCGCCTTTCTGCCGGCCCCATAGACACCATTCTATGGGCCGGCGTATTCCGCTATACGCTGAAAGAAGTGTCAGTGGAAAAGCGCGTGCCCGTGGGGGTGGACAGCTGACGGAATTCCGCGGACATTGTCCGCGAGAATTCCGTAGTGTGAACCCGCCCTTATACTGTTTATTTATCATTTGTCCTTAGTCACATATACCCCACTGACAGTTTTGTACTTCTGTGTATCTCATGGTTATAATTATGTCATTTATTATTGGTTTAAATAAAGAAATATGTTTTATTCACGTATTAGTTCTGCAATTTTTTCTTTGGTTGATATTTAATATTTAAATTGCGAACATATTATTTTGTGGCAGACTTTTTTTTTTGTTTCAGAAAGACCTGTCAGTTCACGCAATGAAGCGAGCGGCTCCAGCCGCTTGCTTAATTGTGTGCTATGAGATCATCTGGCCATTGTGTGCTATGAGATTATTCAGCCGGTAGTGCAGAGACCGGCCGTTCCGTCACCCAGCCATGTACGGAATGGCTGGTCTCATACGCTGTGTGAACATAGCCTAACGCTGCAGGTGCACTATACGGCTGATTGAGGCTAATGACTCTAGACTGTTTGCACAGGCGCCTCTGAAGTCTGCAACCTGACTTGCTTCCTCTCGTAATAAACGTGATTCCACCTGATTATGGCAGTATGGCACCGTAAGTTTTGCTGTATGCGATTGCACTGGGTTTATAGTATCCACCATGATTGGGTTTCATAATGATTGGTAAGCGTTTTCATATGTGTAACCTCAGCGGTCATCGGCCATGATTGGCCATTAGATACATAAATAGTTTGAAAAGTCTGGTTTACATTACCCTTGATAAAGCATATAGGGGAAAGGCAACGTTGGGTGAGTGGTCTGGTGGGGTTTTACAATTCCATGTGACTTCTGTGATAATTATATTGTTTCATGTAAGCTAGATTGGGCAGGTTTACTTTTATTGTACGTGACTAGACTGATACCAACACTGTTGCCAGTGGGCTTTCCTTTTTTTTTAATGTACACAAAAATGTACTTGACCTTATTTTTGTGTACATTAAAAAACTGATGCGTTTGATCATTTTTTTATAATGGAAGTCAATAGAAAAATGGATCAAATCAAATCTTTTTTTTTTTTTTTTTGTGAACCCAGCCTAAAGCAAAAATTATCTTTATTATACACAAAATTTTAAAGTAAATGTATATTTTTTAATCTAGAAAAAAAAATTACTTTTTTTTTAACTTATCAATTTTAAAATTTTGTGTATAATAAAGATGATTTTTTTTTTTACCTTAATGGGGTGCTAATCTTTTGTAGGATATATGTTTTGATTTGGTATGGTTTTGGCTGCGTTTTGAAGTAGCCCATTACACATTCAATACATTGCATGGCTTTACTTTAGGTACCTGGTAGCTGATATGTTGGGGTATCATTGAACGAAATAAATGCACCTTCACAGTTAACCACAAAAAAGAGAATGTTGACTTCTGCTTAAATTTAACTGTGAAGTCAACAGGAAATGAACAGAACGGACAGACGGATTAGGTCATACATATACACTTCTCAACAGTTACAGAAAGTCCTGGTATAGAACATACTGAGAAGTAGCTGGTAGAAATCAAGAGCAATTTATCAAGAACAAAGAAGACAGAAGGTATATAGATACAGAGGTGAATATGTGTTAATCAGGATATTAAAAATAAGGTGAGTAATGTGTTAAAGGGGTACTCCAGTGTGGGGGCACTTTTTTACTGGGACCGGGGAGGAGGTGGCCGAGGAAAAAGACGTCCACTCATCTCCCTGGTTCCAGCGGGAGTCGCGCATCGTGGCGCTCCGGTGCCCGCTTCCGGATGTCTGACGCGGGCCCGAGACGTGACGTCTCAGGTCCGCTCAGCCACTCGGTGAAGGAGACGGGATCTGATCGGACTTGAAACGGATTCTGCCTCCTTCACTGAGTGGCTGAGCGGACAGATTTTAATATATTCATATTTTCAGTAAATATTTCATATAAGTATCTAGTACGTAAACAGATAACTATCAGTAATATTGTGATACATGAAATATATGGTAGAGATGGCTTTATTAAGCTTTGTACGGAGCAGAAGCATCCAGCTGTCTGCCGCCTCCTTGGAGAAAGTGGAGACAGCCCAACGACTGCCTGGAAAACGTGGATACAGCCATAGACTAGGTTCACCCTATGTAAAAATGATGGCCCTCTTTCATTATAACAGCCGTCATTGTGCAAATAATGTCCATAATTTTTAAAATAATGAATGTTATTTGCACAATGACGGCCATTATTATGAAAGACGGCCATCTTTGAACCTTGTCATAGACTGTATCCATGTAATTCAAGGGGGTCCTCTTGCTGTCTCAACCTTCTCCACGAAGCGGACAGACAGCAGGATTCAGACCCCAATTCTTCTGTGTCACACGGCAAAATGAAGCACATCCAAGAAAAAAAGTGGTTGCAGCAAGGCTTCCTTAAAGGAGAAGTCCGACGAAAAATTTTATTAAGGTATTGTATTGTCCCCCAAAATTTATACAAATCCCCAATATACACTTATTACGGGAAATGCTTATAAAGAGCTTTTTCCCTGCACTTACTACTGCATCAAGGCTTCACTTCCTGGATAAAATGGTGATGTCACGACCCGACTCCTAGAGCTGTGCGGGCTCTGGCTGCTGGAGAGGATGATGGCAGAGGGATGCTCAGTGTCCCTTCAGTGCCCTGTGCCCTCAGTGTCCCCCTGCCATCATCCTCTCCAGCAGCTACAGCCCGCCCAGCTCTGGGAGTCGGGTCGTGACATCACCATGTTATCCAGGAATTGAAGCCTTGATAAAGGAGTAAGTGCAGGGAAAAAAGAACTTTATGTGCATTTCCCGTAATTATTGTATATTGGTGATTTGTATAACTTTTGGGGGACAATACAATACCTTAATAAAAATTTTCACTGGATTTCTTTAAAATTCTTCTTCTATTAAAGTACAGTGGGGTCTTGGATTGCGAGTATAATTCGTTCTGGGACCATGCTTGTAATCCAAATCACTCTTAAAGCGGCACAGGTTCGGCCCAGTGAACCTGCTGATATGTGCCACCCACTATTTCCCTCCGGATTCCAGGGCTGTACTTCATATTCCTGAGGGGTCCGGTATAGCGGCATTTTCTGCTAATTGCTAATATGCTAATGAGCGGTCCCAGAGCATTTGGGATGTTCCCCTATGCTCCTGTTGCACCCGATCGGCCGCCCTAGCCTACCTCCTCCCGGCCTGCCCCACTATGCAAATTCATATATGCATAGCTAGGCCGCTTGTTACGGCGCATGTGTAGGGAGCAGCCCGTTACAAGCAGCCTAGCTATGCATATATGAGTATGCATAGTGGGGCGGGCCAGGAGGAGGCAGGCTAGGGCGGCCAAACGAGTGCTCCCGCAGCATGGGGAACGCCCCAAATGCTTCGGGACCGCACATTAGCAATTAGCGGAAAACGCCGCTATACAGGACCCCTCCAGTATATAAAGTAAAGCCCTGGAATCCGGAACCTGCTGATGCCGCTTTAAATCAAAGCAAATTTTCCCATAAGGAATCATTAAAAGGCAGAAAAATGTTTTCACACCCTAAAAATGATTTTTTTTATTCTGAATACCAGGTTAAACAAACATTTAGAAAGCAGGATATGTCACATTATAGCCAAGCAGCATGCAGGAGCGTAGTACAACAGGCTAAAATAAAGAAGCAGGGCTGCTGTCAGAAGTCTGTGTGGTCACATGACAACAAAGGGGAAGGGGTGTATGTTCAGCATGGGCCAATCAGGAAGTGAGAATAATAGAGCTGTGCAGGAGGACAGTGACAGAAAATATTCTATACAGCAGTGCTAAAAGACCCTCCCCCGCTCCCCCTCCCACCCAGTACAGACAGCTCTTAAACCAAGTTACAATTTTGAAAAACAGCTCTTCTTGCAAAACACTCTCAATCCAAGTTACTCTTAAACCAAGGTACCACTGTATGTAAAAAAAATAATAATATTAAGATGATTTATATATCATAGCGTGTGGAATTGTCCGATATATTAAAATATCAGAATATTTTTCCTGCATGGTGAAAGGCATAAACGAAAAGGTAAAAATACCGGAATTGCTGATTTTTTTTTAATATATATGAGAAATTTTTTTATATAAAGCAGTAAAAATTTTTCTTTTACACCAATATTATACCAATGAGAACTAGAGGTCATGACACAAAGCATAAGCCCTCAACCAGCTCTGTAGGTGGAAAAATAAAAGCTATGGCTTTTAAAAGGTGAGGAGACAACGCTGCTTCATTGTGACCTGGACATCCGTGCATCAATGACCTTGGTCATGAAGGGGTTAAAATAAAAATTAGTGGGATCCTATCTGCCCAGTCTGCATGCTTAATTTTGGCCCAAGAGAGGCCATTGCTATTGTGGGAATGCTAGAGTAGGACCATGTCTTTCAGGGCTGCTTGATTAAATGGTTTGCTAAGATCCTCATTTTTTAATACCTATAGAGCAGGTTTTTATTGTGTGTACGCTGGGGGGAGTATGTACGGTAAGCTCCTGCACCTGCTGGTTGCTGTTGCACTTTTTTTTTTCTTGTCTTTACTTTAGCCATATGCGACCTGCAACCTGCAGTGTGAACAGAGGTGTATGTGCGTGTGTGTGTGGGGGGCTACCTCCTGTTGGCTTGCACTCCACCCATGTCCTGTGGGTGTTTAAAATCGAGATTAGTGGAATCCTATCTGCCCAGTTTGTAGATTTAATGTTAGCCCAGGTAAGGCTAACAATTCAGCGCTGAATTAGCGAGGAAAGTGTTCCGGGAGGAAAGAGTTCTTGTGAAATTCTCACAGAATTCCACACAGAATCCACAAGAAAATTCATTTTTCATTTAAAGTGACTGTACCACCAGGCCCAGGCTGAAGCACTGGAGGCGGGCCGACCAACCCTTAGTGGGAAGAAACTCCAGCCCCTCCATGACGTGACTCTATGAGAATCAATGGAACCCTGTCATAGAGGGGCGGGGGTTTCCTCCCACTAAGAGTGGGTCGGCCGGCCTCCAGTGATTCAGCCTGGGCCTGGTGGTACAGTCACTTTAATGAAATTCATTCTTTTTTTTCAAATTCCCTGAGTATTCTGTGCTGAATTTATATGGGTATTCCACGCTCATTCCGCGCTGAAAATTTTCAAAGAAGAAACTCACTTCTCAATTAATTTCAAAGAGATTCCACCACCGGAATCCGCCAGAAGAATTGACATGTCAATTCCTCTGGCGGAAAGCAGATCCGCCACGGAAATTCCACTCTGTTAACTTCAGAGCGCAAGTTCTATTGAACTCAATGGAATTTGACTCTGCACTATATTTTCAGTGAGGAATCAGTACTTCCTCAAGGTGAACTGGCCCTATCATGGTGACATGGTACACTCTGTTTGATCAAATGGTTTGGTAAGATCCTAATTTTTTAATATCTATAGAGCAGCTTTTTATTTTGTGTTTCCATTTGGAAATTTACAAATTGATTCGAGGGCCGTATAAAATAAGTTTATAAAAAATGTAAATCAACTCACCCTTAATGCACGGCATATGGCAGCTGTATATACAAGGGCACTGCGTGTGGCAGCATTATATACAAGGGCATAGTATGTGGCAGCATTATATACAAGGGCACGGTATGTGGCAGCATTATATACAAGGGCACGGCATGTGGCAGCATTATATATAAGGGCACGGTATGTGGCAGCATTATATACAAGGGCACGGTATGTGGCAGCATTATATACAAGGGCACGGTATGTGGCAGCATTATATACAAGGGGCAAAGCGTGTGGCAGCATTATATACAAGGGCACTGCGTGTGGCAGCATTATATACAAGGGCACTGCATATGGCAGCATTACAGCCAAGGGCACAGCATGTGGCAGCATTATATACAAGGGCACGGCATGTGGCAGCATTATATACAAGGGCACGGCATGTGGCAGCATTATATACAAGGGCACAGCATGTGGCAGCATTATATACAAGGGCAAAGCGTGTGGCAGCATTATATACAAGTGCCCTGCGTGTGGCAGCATTATATACAAGGGCACGGCATACGGCAGCATTACAGCCTGCCACAGCTGTGTCTCTGAATACCCTGCACTCTTGCTCTTGAGAACCCCCCTACGTTCCCCCCACGACCTATATCTGCCGAACTCACCTTGTGGCCGATGGCGCGGAGGCTGGTTGCTGATATAGTAGTGGAGGCAGATGCATGCAGAGGACCGCAGTACGCACCCAATCAGGAAGGACTGACGGAATGCAACCTGGTGGTACGTGATAACGGCGGTGTTATCCACACTGCGCTCCCTGACTGCTAAGGAGTGCAGTGAAGAAATGAGCAGGTGCACTTTAGTATTAGCTGCGGGGCCGGGAGCCAGACTGGAGGACCTTGCAGGCCGGATGTTCCCACCCCTGCTCTATATGGTCACTGTATAGGGTGATATTTTTTTTCCTACATTTATGTAGGAAGTGATTAGTTTTAGCATTTTCCTTGCTTTTGGAGTTGTGCTGTCCACTTTAGGGTACAAATCCACACACCGTATACGCAGCAGATTTGATGGTGCAGATTTTATGCTGTGTTCAGTTATTTAGATCTAATCTGCTGCGTATTTGCTGCATATCGCAGCAGTAAATACGCTGCGTGTACGGTGTGTGGGTTTATACCCTAAGGGACCTGCGAGCCCGGCAGGTCCTGGCAGTTCCCATACACTACATACTTGCTGCGGTCTTAACGACCGCAGCGAGTATGTAATTATACCGCCCTTAACCCCTCTTAACCCCTTCTGCTCCCGCCCGGCTCCCCCGCTGTAAGCATACTTTACCTGTCCTTGCTGCACCGTTCCGGCGTCCTGCTCTCCCGCCCGGCCAATCAGTGGCTGCGGCTGGGCAACACACTAATTGGCCGGACGGGAGAGCAGGACGCCTGACCCGTGCAGCAAGGACAGGTAAAGTATGCTTACAGCGGGGGAGCCGAGCGGGAGCAGAAGGGGTTAAGGGCGGTATAATTACATACTCGCTGCGGTCGTTTAGACCGCAGCAAGTATGTAGTGTATGGGAACTGCCAGGACCTGCCGGGCTCGCAGCGAGAATCTCGCTGCGAGCCCGTCCGTGTGAATATACCCTTAAAGTGAGTCTAGAAGGTTAAAGTGATCTAACCTGCTGTAATGCTGGATGTGGATTGGTGCACTGAGAGCTACAGGACCGCCCCCAGTGCACCAAACATGGCACCTCATTTACATATTAAAAAACAAAGCTCTATCATTGAGTGGAAAGGGGACCTTCTAAATACAATTATGGCCACAGTCCCCATCCCCTGCTATCTATCATTAGGAATGTACATGTATCTAACCTGCTGCTTGATTTCATTTAAAATGTAAATAAATTAAAAATAATCTTGGTTTACTATATATTGAGTTCTGCAGCCAGGCATGTATTTATCTCAAAAGTGATGCTTTACTGAAGCCTAAAAAAAGAACTTAAGGAAATTAGATTAGCGAAGCAATACAATACAAGCAACTGTAATGAGATACCATGATCCTGTTATCCTTGTATGTTACTCTTTCTATCTGGACAGTTGGTAGTTAAATATTTCCCTTTTGGCTCTGAATTACACAGCAGCCAGAACAGACTCTTAGAGGATGTACCTCCCCCCTGCAGTCAGCCCCTAATTTGGAGCTCTGATGGGAATCCTGGGCTGTTTTGGTCCTGATGGTTCAGATTGAGTCTGATGTTTGCAGACACACAGCTGCTTTAAATGTCTCCTTAAAACAGCAGCTAGTTCCCAAGATGTCTGACTCTGTCCTGAACAACTCCTGGCCTTCTTTCTCTAAACTGTGGATGAAGAGATGGTCTTTTAAAAGAGGTAATAAGTAGCAAATAGGCAGCAATCGTTTGTCATAGAAGGACGGTGCATGAGGCTCTGACTAGTTGTATAGAACAGGTGGCGCTGACAGGGGACAGATAAAGTGCACTTCTCATGCAAATATTCAGAATCTGGAATTTTCTTTGTAATCTGAAGATTTGGGCTAGAATATGGACATTGCATTTAGCTTATTAATGTATGACAATGAACGTAATGAAATGACTTCTGTTTCTGTATAAATGTCAATATTAACATTCTTTTATTATATTTATAATATAATAAAATTATAAGAAGAATATAAGTCTTGAGACTTTTCTATCAGAATAAAGAAAAATTTTATATACAGTATATACATATCTGGCGTACATATTCCACAGCTTAAAAAACTCACACTCCTTAACTTCTATGTAAACTTTAAGAACATCCAACATGAATTTTAAATTCTATATTGAATTCTATAGGTTGCTATGTATTGTAGCAATCTGGAGAACGCTTGTCGTTGGATAGTTTCAAGTAGCCCATACATTTTCTGCTGTATAAATATCAATGTCATGACTGTTATGCTACTTGTTTTGTCACGTTATTCACTTCACTGTCCTGTTGTTTCCTATGACCTTGGAGAATCCGCTGCCTTTGACAGTCTGTACAGTACATGAGTGCATTTTGACAGTAGCCTGAACTTACATAGCAAAGGCAAGCAACTATATCACTCATGTTGTTATTGCTGTATGGTGTATGTTAGCACTTATCAGTCTAGGAAGACAGTGACAAACTTCTTTAAAAGCAATTTGACTTTATAAGTGTCTGATATATTCTGCTACATGCAGAGGTCCTTTACAGTTTTTTTTCCTTCGAAGAAATTGTTACACAGAGAATTCTCAACAAATGGGCATGTATAGAATTTTTGATGTATGCAACACATTAAGAAAATGGAAACATGATGTATTACTATACTAAGCTGAATGTGCCGATAGACATTGTATGCTTTTTTACATTTGACGGCAGCAAGTTATTGGGGCACCAACAATCTCTCCAGATGCTGTAAGCATTTTGACGGGAATTTATCAAGGGAGCCGTTTTATACACTGCTCCAATTTCAAATCCCCCCACTGTGTTAGCTCCGCTGGATTTATTAAGAGGTGCAGCTGCCTCACAAATCTATGCCGGCTCTGAGCTGATGTTTATTTTAGCAATGAGGCATTGCTCAAAGGGCGGACACGCATCCCCTCGTGCAGTGCTGCATCCCCTTACCGCTAACTTTGTGAGCAGGGTGCAGAACCTTAAAAAGTTGAACAATTTTTGTGTAAGCCATGGCTAGGCAAAGACTTTGATACATAACTCCCTTTTGTGGAAAAGTCAAATCAACTGGTGTCAAAAAGATATATAGATTTGTAATTTCCATTTACAGATCTCAAGTCTTCCAGTACTTATCAGCTGCTGTAATTCCTGCAAGTAGTGCTGTATTCTTTCCAGTCTGAGACAGTGCTCTGTGCTGCCACCTCTGTCCAGAGCAGGAGAGGTTTCCTGTAGGGATTTGCTCCTGCTCTTTACAGTTCCTATATCAGGAAGGGATAGGGACTGGGGGTATATATTTTTGTTATTTAAACTATAAATATCGGGAAATTATGACATCTGAGTAATGCTGGTTTTTTTTGCTGAATTTTGACACACCACGCAGAAAAGTTGCCCATCAGGCTGAGCTCACTTTATAGCACTTAATGCAGTCTGGACGTATCTTTACGCCCAGGGTTGTCTGGTTTCAGGTGGCAGGGTCGTCAAGGGTTAATGAATTAAAATTTCTGTTAATAATTATTATTATTATTTAAAGTGCCCTTGATTCCAGAGCGTTGTACAAGTGACAGGGGGTGACAAAGAGGACATTACAAAGTCAAAACTCATTACATGAATAAGGTAAATGGCAGACTGGTATATGGGGATAGAAGACCCTGCTAATAGTGTAGCCTGACAGAATAAATACAGTGGAGTAGATAAACCCTAGGACAAATCTTTCATACATTGCCTAATTGGTTGAAACATTGTTTTTCAGTTTTGATTCTGCATGACAGCAGTGAGGTCACATTGGGCACACTAATCCTGTTCACTACTGTCTTCACCCATGCCCAGAGAATGTACTAATCTGTATTCGTGCCGAGCTGGTACTGTTTTTCATCAGTATGTGGATGGAACAGTGAGCACGTGTCATTATAAAGTGGCATGTCAGGTTGCTGTACATTTTATGCAACACTTCGGTGCTCCAGATATTGCAACATTTCTTCATTGAGGCCTTATAGAGTGTGGCTATATTCACACTTCTGTAAAGAGTATAAAATCACGGACCTCATTTAGCTTTCTGCCCCCCCCCCCCTCCCCCCTCCCCCCTTAGTACAATGACTGGTGTTGGTACATTATTCTAGTTTGGGTTTCTAATTGGCTTTTGGGTGTGGCTTAATTGAAAAGTCCATTGAATTAATAGTAAAAACGGAGAACGGTGAAAAAAGAAAAACTGCGTGGACAACTACTAAAAAACGTCTGCTGTTTGCAAAGGACGTCCGGAAATAATGAACATGATTGTTAATTTGACGTCCATGGTGAAAACGTCCGTTATTCAATACATTGTGTGTATTGGACGTTCGTCACATCGCGGCAAAACCTGACATTTTTATAAAAAATTGCAAAAGCGTCCGCCTTTTCTCTATTTTTGTCGTTGTGTGAACATAGCCAATAAGTGCTTGATGTATCTAGCTATTTTAACTAAAGTGTGCAAAAGCCTGGTTATCAGTAAGGTAGAGAAGATGTAATTGATACATTCAATATATTTATTTAGCAGTCTATGACTAATTTCTTTTAAATCAACTGGTGTCAGAAAGTGCCAGAGATTTGTAATTTACTTCTAATAAAAAATCTCCAGTCCTCCACATCCAAATGCTGTATGTTTAGATTCATGTGTAGCCTTACTTTTTCAGTTCTGCACAGCTCTATCACCTATCCACAGGGCTCAACAGTAATGTATTGTATATTGCTCTGCTGCTGACTTCATAGAAATGAATGTGACTCTAGTGAGCATGCTTAAGGGCCCTTTTACACAGAAAGATTATCTGACAGATTATCTGCCAAAGATGTGAAGCCAAAACCAGGAACAGTCTATAAACAGAGTTCAGGTCATACAGGAAGGCCTGAGATTTCTCCTCTTTTCAAATCCAGTCCTGGCTTTGGCTTCAAATCTTTGGCAGATAATCTTTCTGTGTAAAAGGGCCCTAAGTATTGCTCCATTCATACTCTTCATTGAGGTCACACCCTTGTTTTATTGATCAGTGGCGGTCCCAGTGATGAGGCCCAAAGCAATCATACATTTGTTCCCTATCCAGGGGATGGAAAAATACCTGCAGTTATCTTGCATACTTTCTTGTGGTATTTTTCTTACTGAAGTGGAACTTGTTCAATCCTCACCATGATCTAAACTTGTGTGTCAGGGTCCATTTACACAGAAAGATTATCTGACAAATTATCTGCCAAAGATTTGAAGCCAAAGCCAGGAACAGACTATAAACAGATCAGGTCATAAAGGAAAGTCTGAGATTCCGCCTCTTTTCAAATCCATTCCTGGCTTTGGCTTCAAATCTTTGGCAGATAATCTGTCAGATAATCTTTCTGTGTAAATGGATCCTAATGCTACGTTTACACGGAACGATTATTGGGCGAATTTTCGCGATAACGAATTCGAACAATAATCGTACGTGTAAATGCAGTGAACTTTTAACATGTTCATAAATTGTCGTTCGCAAAAAAATTCGCCGATTGTTCCGTGTAAACAGTCGTCGCGCGATAGTCCGGCCACCCACAGCCCCGCCCGGCCCCCTGTTTGCAGCCCGGCACCCCGCTCATCCGCAGCCCCCTGCGCCGGCTCTATCGCCACCCTCGCCGCTCCGATCGCCACCCCCGCCGCCGCCCCGGCCACGAGCATACGTGCAGGAGCAGGAGCATTCTCCCCTCTTCAGTGCATTGATTGGCTGTAGAGGGGAGCCGGGAATTTCAAACGGCTCTTCTTCAGCCAATCAGTGCTCCTCTTCAGCACTGATTGGCTGAAGAGGAGCCGTTTGAAATTCCGGCTCCCCTCTTCAGCCAATCAATGCACAGCAGCACTGATTGGCTGTAGAGGAGCCGTTTGAAATTCCCGGCTCCCCTCTTCAGCCAATCAGTGCTGCCGTGCATTGATTGGCTGAAGAGGGGATCCGGGAATTTCAAACTGCTCCTCTTCAGCCAATCAGTGCTGAAGAGGAGCACTGATTGGCTGAAGAGGAGCCGTTTGAAATTCCCAGCTCATCTCATCCCGGCTGCGGGCGCGCGATTGCAAAACGATCGCAAAACGATTTTTCCGTACGATATATTGTACCGTCTAAACGCTGATAGTTATAAAAAAAAATCGTTACTTTGAAATCGTTAATCGTGCGATCAGGCCAATTATCGCTCTGTGTAGCATAAGGGTCCGTTTACACACACAGATTATCTGACAGATATCTGCCAGATTTTTGCAGCCAAAACCAGAAATGGATTTGAAAAAAGAGAAATCTCAGTCTTTCCTTTATGACCTGTTCCCTGTTTATAGTTTGTTATAGTTTTATAGTTTGTTTCTGGCTTTGGCTGCAAAAATCTGTCAGGTAATCTATGTGTGTAAACGGACCCTAATGGTTTTTCTTTTACATGAATTGGGCCATTTGTCTGCAGCACACCCTGAGGCCGGGTTCACTACGTATAACACCGGCCGTTCTGTGACCGGTGCTGGATTATCTTCATTTCTGATTAATTGGGATGCGGATGCACCAGTGTGCGCCCGCATCCCAATTCGCCGTATGCGTCCTCATCCCAGTTCATTGTGTGAACTGACCGGTCTTGTGCGGCTGCTATTCAATGAATAGCGGCCGCAGAAAACTGACATACTATGTAAATATGCTCCGGCCGGGATTCCATTCATTCCAATACAATGTATGTTTTGTATAAATCACTGCCGTTGTTGCAAATTGCAATAACGGCCATGATTTATGCAAAACATACGTTGTGTGAACACTGACTGCTCCACTATCTCCACTCTTCTGATTCACCACCCCCCCTCGAGACAGGTTTACATGATCTCTTCTGTTGCCAGGCAAGCTGTAACACCTCATCTGTAACCCTGCCCACACAGTGATCGCCTGGCCAGGGGTGGAGAACCAGCAGCCTCTCCTGACTAGTGCAGGGGAAAGGAGACCCTGTTCTTTCATCTCTCTTTCTCTAATTCATGTATGTAGATTAACAGATACCACAAGACAGGGGAGGGTACCCAGCAGTTGGTTCTGAGGTGCAATGCATGCTGGGAGATGTAGTCTCCCAGCCGGGTCCCATGATGTAAAATTGGGATCATTTATAAAAGTTTGAATCAGGGGTTGGGAGCAGCGTAGACAAGTGGAAAAAAATCAGGGGTGGGGGGATCTGTGAGTGCACCTATATGCTTTTTGTGCATTTAAGCGTGTAGAGTTCCCCTTTATCAATGAATGCTTTGAAAAAAGCAGGCTTTGTTCATAAACAAACAAGAAAAAAAAAACGTGTAAAAATTAATATGCTATGTATATGGTTATCAATGCATTCTCCTGCTGTACAGGGGATGTCTTATTTCTTGCAAACTTTCTTTCTTGTGTAGGGTGGAACTTCGCAATGTTTCCATGTTAGCAAGCCTTGCCTCACTATTTACCCCTTCATGGGCCAATTTTCAGTTCTCCTATTGCATCATGAAAATAGAGCAACTAGAACAATGTACATGATGAATGGGAGAAAATTATTCCTATGAAGATTATATGACAAACCAAATCATTATTTTCTGCTACTAGGTTCTACCCAATGCATTGTTTCCTCAAAGCTATCTTGTGAATGAACTCTTTGCTCCTGCAGATATAAACACTCACATGCTCAGCTCAACTCCATGAATTAAAAGGAAGTCTTTTGGCAGACTATGAAAGCTTCTTCCATGAGCAAGCCTGTTTCTTTTTCTCTGTATATATAGTACATTATAAACAGAAGTGGTGTGGCAGAGAGACAGGTGGATAAGGGGGCCATAGATTTTACAAGGCTAAATAAGTATATGCCAATTAACAGCAGATAAATGCTGGGTCTAAAAAAAATATTTGTGGTTCAATGTTAGGGGGGTTTCACATACAATATTCATTTTTTAAATGCTACTGCAGTTTTTTTGATCCAAAGCAAGACGTGGATTAAGAAAGAAGAATCTTGCAACCATTCCACAGTTTGACTGCAGGGAAGAACTCTCAGGGAGGTGCAACTCGTAGCGTTTTCTTTCCAAATGCCAGCCGGAAGTCAGAGATATACAAGATTGGAAGTTCCAAGCATCTACTACTCTTTCAGTAAAATAATATGTTGCTTATGATCTTTACCTCAACTAACCTCAGATTGTGCCTTCTTGTCCTTGTTTTCACACTCCCCCCAAATCTTATTTAGCCTTTTAACATATTTAAAAGTTTTGATCATGTTCCCCCCCACACACACTTTTCTCGTTTCCTCCTATGGAGATTTAGCTCCTTGAAGAGGGAAGCGTCCAACATGCTGATATCTCCCTATAGCACACGGGGCACAGAGGATGAAGGTACTTACCTTGTTCCTCAACATTGTTTTCAGGTTATTTGTAGGTTATTTCTAGAGATGAGCGAATCGGTTCAGCCGCTATGGGATCCGGGTCTGATTTTTGGAAGTCCGCTCTGATTCTTTTCTTCTTCTTTTTTTTCTTGCTTTCTAAAATGGCAGTCGCCATTTTAGAAAGCAGGAAGTGTTCCGGGCGGGAAAAGCGCTTTCCCATGATGCCTGGAACACATCCAATCAGTAGGGATCTTGCACTAGCCCACCCCCTGTGTGATGTTGGTATTGCTTTAATAGGAGCGGTCACATGACCATTCCACTCAGTCTGCAGAGAGAGAGAGGAAGGAGTCTGTTACTGCACACAGCTCATCTGTGACAAAACGCTGCTGTACTGACTAGGGATGTCACAATACCAGAATTTTGAGTTCGATACCGATACCATCTTTCTTTTTTTTTTCGATACTCAATACTATTTCGATACTTTTGAAAAAAGCGCTTAGAATACAAATATAATGACATCCACCCCCTCACCCAGACTGTGGGTATGATGCCCCCATGCACCACATTTTTATGTATGTGACTTTTTGATCACTTTTTTTGTTACTTTTTATGGTTCGGACAATTCCGCATTCAATGATGCCAAATGTTTCTTTTTTTACTTGAATAGAAGGGAAAAGTGGGAATTATTAGAACTTCTTTCAACCTTATTAACTATTACTATGTAATTTTTAAAAACACTTTTTTTTTTTTACACTTTTTAATTGCCCTGTACCTTCCAGCATACCTTATTGTGCACTACAACTCCCAGCATACCTCCTTGTCCACAAAGATGTATACTGGGACTTGTAGTGCACAAGAAGGTATGCTGGGAGGTACAGTTGTGCAGCAGCAGCCTCCCAACACAACTCCCACACAACACAACACAACTGTACTTCTTTGTGCAAAAGAAGGTATACTGGGAGTTGTAGTGCACAAAGGTATCCTGGGAGTTGTTGTGGTGTCAGGAGGCTTCTGTTGCACAACTGCAACTCCCTGCATACCTTCTTGTGCCCTACAACTCCCAGCATACCTCTTTGTGCACTACAAAGTTAAATGACTGCCGCCCGTAATGTCGCGGGCCGCAGTCATTGGCAGTGGGGGCCACTCCATATGCAGCAGACTCCTGCTGCATATGGAGCGGCTCTGGAGGGGTTAAATGCCGCATCTACCCTGTAAAATAGCCGTCACTAGCGATCGCTATGTGCCGACTATTTGAATTTGGCGCTGCTGGGAAACCCGGGCGGAGAAGGGGACACCAGGGGGCGGCACACAGAGAACATGGCCGGCGCTCAGCTAACAGCCCGCCGTGTTCTCTGTGCTGTACTTTATATTAAGCTGCGTTATTATGCAGCTTAACATAAAGTATCGATACCAGGATATCCTGGTACTGAACCTTTTCCTGCCCGAAATATCGATAGTAGTATCGATATTTCGGTGCATCGTGCAATACTAGTACTAACTACCGAGAAAATATTTACAAAAGCAAAGATTATTAGGATAGCGGAGAGGAGAAACATATACTGATTGAGAGAGAAAAATAGAGAGAGCCAAAGATAGATAGATTAGGCATAGGAGAGCAAAGAGTGCACAGAAGAAAAACGTGCTCTACAGATATATAAGTACTATACTGTCACCGTTGTGAGAGTGTATATGACATAGGTGTTTTCCTGAGGCACAAATATACCTCGTGCATTTGTGGAGAATAAACCCTAAAAAAAGGGCTCTACAGATATTCCAAGTACAATAGTTGGCTCCTTGTGAGAGTGTATATGACATACGTGTTCTCCTAAGACACAAATATACTTTGTGCATTTGTGGACAATAAAACTCTAAAAAAAAAAAAAGGGCTATACAGATATTCCAAGTACAATAGTTGGCTCCTTGTGAAAGTGTATATGACATACGTGTTCTCCTAAGACACAAATAATTTGAATCTAAAGTCATGGCACAGCGGCAGGAGGAAACCTCACAAAGCGTTTTAGGCAGAGGGCAGGGCAGAGAGTCTGGCTCAAGGGGCAGAAGAGGAAGTAGCACAGGAAGAGGGTCCAGTGGAAGGCCTAAGCTTCCTTTGTCACACCAGGCTTGTGTCCACACGTCTAATTCCACAGTCCTGGAGTGGCTGGCTCACACTTCGACGTCCACAAGGATGAGTAGTGAGACAGCCAGCCAGGTATCTGTGGGTACCTTGGACACGACCCTGACTTGGCACGGGCACGCAGCAATTCCCCCACCTCCTCCATCTGACATCATCAACAACATCCCGCTAACTTTTGAAGTGCCGCCTGCAAGGGAACTGTTGGCGTCTATGAGCAGCGAACTGCTCTTTGATGACAATGAGCACGTGGGGGAAGAGACAGGGGACAATGAAGTGGAGGGCATAGCTGTGTCAGAGGCACTGGCAGGAAAGCAGTAGGCAGTAGACGAGATAGGGCTGGGCAGGAGCCTGATGAGGATGATAGCATCATTCTGGAACCGGATGATGCTACATCGGATGTTACATGGCAGGAGTTGGCGTATTCGTCGGATTCGTCAACCCGGAATTTGCCAGCCAGCAGGCCGGCTATGACTAAGAAGCAGACAGGCAGCAGTAGACAACTAACAAGTCGGAAGCGTAGCCGGGACAAACAGATGACCACTGGGGAAACCTCCTCCACTGCAGGTCCTAGTATCGGCAGTGCCCGTCCATCCTCGCAGCCTGTCGGTACTAGACTGTACACCTCACCTGTATGGCAGTTTTTTAAAAAGTGCCGGGAGGATACCTATGTGGTCATCTGTCGCCTGTGCGACAGGCACATTAAAAGATGCAAGAGTTGCCATTCTGGCACCAGCGCCATGGCTGCCCATATGAAGCGCCACCACCTTTCCGCCTGGGACAAACGGGGTGATAGTGGGTCACAGCAGGCTTAGACAGACCCGCTGTCAACAGCAGCAGGAAGCAGCAGTAGTCAGGGGGGCCTTTCACAGAGTCAGACCTCCTCTGTGGAAGGGAGTGTGGCTTCACTCCCTTCTTCAGCTGGTGGTCCCTGTGTTGATAGCAGTAGGCAGCCTGGCATCATGGATTCCCTATACAGGAGGCAGACATATGCACCCAGAAATCCCACAGTTGCTGGTGCTCCAGGCTCTGCCGTTTAAAGTTGTCGACTCGGCACCTTCCACAGTGGCTCCGCACACATCAGTTCACGGAAAGGTGCCGAGTCGACACTACTTTTCCAACACAGCTATACTGGCCATGTATAGCTATGTTCGCGAAAACGTTGCTCACTCGCTGAGCCATTCAGTGAGCAGACATGTAGATTTAACCACAGACATCTGGAGCTGTAATTACAGGCAAGGGCAGTATATGCCCATTACTGCTCAGTGGGTAAATGTAATATGGCCGGCGGACCCCCAGCAACTTGGCCAGGGACGGGCTATGATACCACCCCGTTGTCACAGCAGGGTTCCTGTGTCGTGGTCCTCCTCCAGTAGGTCTAAAGCCTCCTCAACCGCCAGTGTTCCTCCCTTGTACCACTTGGGTGTAGCACAGAGGTGTCACGCTGTGCTGCACCTAGCCTGCCTAGGGGAAAGGAGACACACAGGGGAAGAGCTGCACCGCCTGCTCGAGACGGAAATCCTCTCGTGGCTGACTTTACGCCATCTTAAAGTTGGGACGGTGGTGAGTGACAATGGGAGCAACATTCTCTCTGCGCTGTGTCGAGGTGGTATGAGGCACGCCCCATGTATGGCACATATTTTAAACCTAATAGTTACATCCCATGTGCTGTCAATGGCTCGAAAGCTGTGTAACCATCTCAGCCATTCAAGTCACTCTTACCACATCCTCCTCGACCTGCAGCAGAGGAATGGTCTTCCCAAACATTGTCTCATTTGCGATGTAGCCACGCGGTGGAACTCCCCCCCCCCCCCCCCCCCCATGCTGGACCGGCTCTATGAGCAGAGGAAGACCTTGACTGATTTACTCTTGATGCAGGCAGACACGGTGACCCCCCTGTGTAACCTGGAGCTCGGGCAGTGGCAGCTCATGCGTGACACCTGCTGCTTGCTATGACCCTTTGTGGAGGCCACCTTTCTGGTCAGTGGGCAAGACACAGGAATGAGTGCCATTTTTCCCATGCTTCATGTACTGGAGCTGATGCTGATGCGACTCCGTGGTGAGGGGGAACAGGTCTTGCCACTGTCGCAGCCTGGGTCACTGGAGAAAGGCTTGGTGGAGGAGGAGGACCTGTACGCACAGGAACTCTTAGGGGAGACGGGTGGAGGAGAAGGAGATGAGCCTTCCTGCCAGACCAGAAGGGAACCAGAGGAGGATATGAAGGGCTATGAGGAGGATAGAGGCAGTACCCATTGGCAGTATGCTGTGGAGACTAAGGCGGGGACTCCTTTCCACTCCCTGGTAGAAATGGCTAAGCGCATGTTGATATGCTTTCAGGCTGACACACACTTGCAAAGGATTCGTCAACGGGACGAGTTCTGGCTGGCCACACTACTGGACCCACGGTATCGCAACAAGCCGTGTGGATTCATTCACCCTTCCCAACGGGAGAAAAAAATTTATTATTATAGAGAGGAGCTGGGTGCACAGTTAGTGGCAGCCTTTGGAACACGGCGCTCTCATTCACGCCATTCCCACCAGGGCCACACCAGCAGCACTGCCTCCATTCCTGCTGCTGCCCTGCTACCTCTCGCCTGTCCATGGACCTCATTATTCTGCTTCCGCTGCTTATGTCACCCCATTGCAACTGCTACTCCTGCTCTGGCCTCCATGTTGACTACTGTCGCTCCTGCCCTGGCCTCCATGTTGGCTACTGCTGGGCCCTCACTGACCTCCATGTTGACTACTGCCGCTCCTGTCTTGGCCTCCATGTTGGCTCCTGCCGCTCCTGCCCTGGCTTCCATATTGGCTACTGCTGGGCCTTCACTGGCCTCCATGTTGACTACTGCTGGGCCTTCACTAGCATCCATGTTGACTACTGCTGGGCCTGCCCTTACTTCCATGTTGACTACTGCTGGGCCTTAACTGGCATCCATGTTGACTACTGCTGGGCCTTCACTGGCATCCATGTTTACTACTGCTGTGCCTGCCCTTGCCTCCATGTTGGCTACTGTTGCTCCTGCCTGCCCTCCATGTTGACTACTGTTGCTCCTGCCTGGCCTCCATGTTGGCTACTGTTGCTCCTGCCTGGCCTCCATGTTGGCTACTGTTGCTCCTGTCTGGCCTCCATGTTGGCTACTGCTGATCCTGCCTGGCCTCCATGTTGGCTACTGTTGCTCCTGCCTGGCCTCCATGTTGGCTACTGCTGATCCTGCCTGGCCTCCATGTTGACTACTGTTGCTACTGCCTGGCCTCCGTGTTGGCTACTGTTGCTCCTGCCTGGCCTCCATGTTGGCTACTAATGCTCCTGCCTGACCTCCATGTTGGCTACTGCTGATCCTGCCTGCCCTCCATGTTGGCTACTGCTGATCCTGCCTGGCCTCCATGTTGGCTGCTGCTGATCCTGTCTGGCCTCCATGTTGGCTACTGTTGCTCCTGCCTGGCCTTCATGTTGGCTACTGTTGCTTCTGCCTGGCCTCCATGTTTGCTACTGCTGATCCTGCCTGCCCTCCATGTTGGCTACTGCTGATCCTGCCTGCCCTCCATGTTGGCTACTGCTGATCCTGCCTGCCCTCCATGTTGACTACTGCTGCTCCTGCCTGACCTCCATGTTGACTACTGTTGCTCCTGCCTGGCCTCAATGTTGGCTACTGCTGCTCCTGCCTGGCCTCCATGTTGGCTACTGCTGATCCTGCTTGGCCTCCATGTTGCCTACTGTTGCTCCTGCCTGGCCTCCATGTTGGCTACTGAAGCTCCTGCCTGGCCTCCATGTTGACTACTGTTGCTGATGCCTGGCCTCCATGTTGACTACTGCTTCTCCTGTACTGGCCTCAAATGACTATTGCTGGACCTCCACTGGCCTCCAATGACTACTGCTGCTCCTTCACTGCATTTGTGACCTTTTTCCTGCATAGACCCTGTAATGGAGAATATTGAAGTTTAAAAAAAAAATTGACTTTGAGATATTGAAAAGATAATGATGTTACTGACATGTAGAGCCCTAAATTCAACCAAATACACTACCCCGTATCATATAGATGCTTTAAACTATGAAATCCAAAGAAATCCTAAATTCAGTCGAACCGAACTTTTCAAAAAAAATCCGGAAGTCCGGTCAGAACGAACTTTTGAAAAGTTCGCTCATCTCTAGTTATTTCATATGCTAATGAGGCGTTTTGGTGCACTAGGCATGGGACTACTGCTCTTAGTGCACCAATCTGCCCTGTCACTCCTAATGAATATTTCTCTGCTAATATTTGGTAGGGGGGCCAGACTGGCCCTGGCAAATGGGAAGTTCACATATATAGTTAGTATGGCTCAAAAAAGACGCATATTCATCAAGTTTGATGAAGGGAAGGGGGATGGATGATTGGTAAATTTTATATTGCATTTTGGCAATAGGTAGGTTTGATTATTAGAGCAGCAATACTTGCTCTATGATGATCTAATTATGTAATGTTATTAATGATGTCAGTATTATTTGAATGGCATATGCTGCGTTTCCATGGAACGATTATCGTTCAAATTTGCATGACAACGATCGAATTCGAACGACAATCGTACGTGTAAACGCAGCAAACGATCAAACGACGAGCGAGAAATCGGTAATTTTGATCTTACAACATGTTCTTAAATCATCATTCGCAAAAAATTCGCAGATCGTTCTGTGTAAACAGTCGTTCACTGATTTAACCTATGTGCGAGATTGCAAACCGATTTTTCCATACGATATATCGTTCCGTCTAAACGCTGATCGTTATAAAAAAAAAAAATAGTTACTTCGAAATCGTTAATCGTGCGATCGGGCGAATTATCGCTCCGTGTAAACGCAGCATAAGGGGGTGAGAAGGCATTGTTGGCTTCATTATGTAGAAACTTCCCTGATAGCTGTCATACAATCATCCATACGGTCATATCATTATAAATGTATACAGAAAATGTAAGGCTGAGGCATGACTTTGGCTATGTTTACACAATGTAATTTTTCAGTAAAGAATGGACCCTGATTGCAATGTAATCAGTGTCCGTTCCTTACTGCATGGGCCCTTTGTGTTCACACAGAATTATGTTAACGTTTGTTAACATAATGCTGCGTGGGGGGAAAGGCTAGGGAGGGAAGATTTATTTTTCTAACAGCGTAATTAGTTTGCTGTGTCTAGTATGTGTCCATAGTGTGTGTTCCAAACAGCATCTGGAAATAATAGCTGTTCACACAATGTAATGTGTCGCAGCCAGAGCCGCCATCAGGAATTTTGGGGCCCCATACAACTGAAGTGTCTGAATTTTGAGGGTCTATACAGCGCAGGATAAAGTTCAAGACACCTTTTCTACACAAACTCATAGGATCTCCTAGAAAGCATTCTTACCACAATGTATTACTACTACTGGCTTTCTAGCACGCCTGGGTGGTTGAGTGATTTGGTATACACTCGCCAATATTCCACCCCCCACCCCACGGTATGCTCACTAACACAGAATATGTTGATGAGGCTAATATAATGAGGCTATTCTATGTTAGTGAGCATACTGCTCAACCACCCTGTGAGTTTGTGCAGCAAAGGTGTCTTGAGCTTCATCCTAGTTGCATAGACCTTGGAAATTCAATAACCTCGAACTGGGCATTGCCTAGCACTCAACAGGATTCTCAGTCCAGGGGAACCAAAAAATGCAGTGTGAACCCAGCCTTAGGAATAAATTGTGCAAGATGTATCAATGCATTTGAGTCTAATGATGATTTTTGCGCAACAACCGTAAAATCTTGCGCAGCCCATAAAAACCTCCTCCTGCTCAAAAAAAATAGTGCAAATGATGCACTGATAGGATGGCACCATCTACTGTCAGTTCAATGTAAGCCTGTACTGTAGAGGAAGCAGCTGTGTGTCCGAGTATGATAAATAAAATGTAAAAAAAAATCTGCGCACTTTTAAACAAATTAGAGATAGAGGGAGAAAACCAGTGAAGTGATAACATTATGACCTGAAGGCATATATTCTGTCCCAGGCTATTTCACCCCCCCCGGTGTAGAATATAGGGGTATACTGTAGTCTGGGCCAGAACTGAGAAAACCAGTGACATGATAACTTGGAGGGATATAGTCTGGTCTAGACTGTTTTACACCCCAAATATAGAGTTTATCTCCCAGGGTATATTGTGGCCTGGGCTACACTATACCCAGGTTTATAGTATGGCCTAGGCTATATTACCCCTGTGTTTGAAAATATATCCCCTGGGGCATACTGTGGCCCAGAGGGATATAGCATGGCCTAGGTTGTTTTACACCCCCCGGTATATAGTTTATCCCCTGGGTATATAGTTTATCCCCCGGGGATATTCTGGCCTGGATGAGAGTACTCTGGCCTAGGCTATGTTACACCCCGGGGTATACTCTGGCCTAGGCCACACTATACCTGGGTATAATCTGGACAGGGGTAATCTGGCCTGCTACACCAGTAAAGAAGTCCTGGGCCAATGGGGAGGATAAATCCTCACTGGTTCAAATAATTGAATAAAAAAAAGGAGAAAATTATGAAAGAATTAGAAGAGACGATACAGGGAAATTGGGGTACAGCCCCTGACAATGTGGTCTGGGATACTATCAAGGCCTTCCTAGGAGGCAGGGACGTTTCTAGGTAATTTGGACTACAGGGCGAATCTTGCTAAAAGCGCCCCCCCCCCCCCCCAAAAAAAAAAAAAAAGTAATTCTGTGACTTACAGGTGACGTCTTCTTGGATCTGAGGCGTCACTTCTCTTTTCCTTTCCTTCTGGCCCAGACCTCCATGATGATTTCTTCCAGCTACAATTCGTCTCTTCTGAACCTGCCAGACAAACATCTGGGGTTGCCCCCTGTATGTAGGATCCCCTGCTGTGCCCCCATATAGTAATAATCCCCCTGTGCTTCCCCCCATAGTAATAATCCCTCCCTGTGCTCTGCCCCATAGTAATAATCCCCCTGTGCTCCCCCCATAGTAATAATCCCCCCTGTGCTGTATCCCCATAGTAATAATCCCCCCTGTGCTTCCCACTATAGTTATAATCGCCTCTTTGCCCCCCCAATAGTAATAATCCCCCAGTGCCCCCCACAGTAATAATCTTTCCTGTGCTCCCCCTTATAGTAATAATCCCCCCAGTGTTCCCCCTTATAGTACTAATCCCCCTGTGCAGTACAGATAGTAATAGCCCCATACAGGATAGCCTTCCCCCGTGTAGCCCCCCCGTAGTAATGCCCTCCCCTCGGGTAGACCCCCCAAAGTATAGCCTAGCGCCCCAAAGTATATCCCTCCCCCCAAGTAGCCCCCATAGTATAGCCCTCCCCCTGAGTAGCCCCCCATAGTATAATTCTCCCCCTGAGTAGCCCCCCATAGTATAGTTCTCCCCCTGAGTAGCCCCCCATAGTATAGCTCTCCCCCCAAGTAGCCCCCCCATCCAAATAGCCCCCCATAGTATAGCTCTCCCCCCGAATAGCCCCCCCATCCAAATAGCCCCCCATAGTATAGCTCTCCCCCCAAGTAGCCCCCCATAGTATAGCTCTCCCCCTGAGTAGCCCCCCATAGTATAGCTCTCCCCCCAAGTAGCCCCCCATAGTATAGCTCTCCCCCTGAGTAGCCCCCCATAGTATAGCTCTCCCCCCGAGTAGCCCCCCCATTCAAATAGCCCCCCATAGTATAGCCCTCCCCCCATGTAGCCTCCCCCCCCGTGTAGCCTTCCATACTATTATCCCCATTGTAGCCCCCACATTCTAGCAGTTATGAGAAGAAAAAAAAATACACTCACCTCTCCTGGATCCTGCGGCAGCGTCTCCCTCTGTCTGGCAGCTGATCTTGTAAGTACAGTGAGCTTCCGACACAGGCAGCCTGCCACACACCTGCCCGGAAGCTCACTGCTGTAGCCCCGCAGCGCCCGGACTTCTCTCCTCTCCTCAGCGGCGGTCATGTGATCACGTCACATGTCCACTGCCAAAGAGAAAAGAGAAGTCCGGGCACTGCGGGGCTACAGCAGTGAGCTTCCGGGCAGATGTGTGGCAGGCTGCCTGTGCTGGAAGCTCACTGTACTAGATCCGGCTGCCTGGAGGGACCGGCCCGGGGGGCGCACGCCGGGCGGGGTGGCGGCGATCTGGGCAGCTGATGGGGCAGGCGGCCAGCGCCCCCTGACTGTCGGCGCCCTGTACGGTCGCCCGGCCCGCCTGCCACTAGAAACGGCCCTGCTAGGAGGTATTTTAAGTAAGAGTATAGAGAAAAAAGGGGGAATTCAGGAAGGAAGAGAAGATGGCAAGAGAAAGGGTAATAAAGCTAGAAGCAGAGTATACGAAGGATCCTCAGGAAAAGAACAGAACTGACTGGTTGCAGGCACAGGAGGAGTATAATAAAGTCTTAAAAGGTAAAGCTAGGAATAAAATCTTTTTTTGGGGAAAAGGAAGAATACTTAGGAAGTGGGAAACCAAGCAGACAATGGCAATAATTAAGAACCAGAAAGCAAGGAAAACCATCTTGGTAGTAAGGAATGAGGAAAGCAAGTTCATACAATCACAAATGAGTATTCAGAAGGTGTTTGTGAAATATTATCAGGGGCCTTACCAGTCTGAGATAGGTTGTAAAGCAGAGGATATAGAAATATACCTAGGTAAAATAGCTTTATCCCAGTATCAATAGGTGAACTAGAGGATGCCTTAAGGGGGTTTCAAGGGAATACAGCTCTAGAAGGAGATGGACTCCCCTTTGAAGTATATAGGGTGTTCAAGAACCAACTCCTACCTCTTTTCATAATATTCAGATGGGTACGGAGGGGGACTCCAACTCCATACTGGCTCTAGACGCTGCAAAAGCGTTCGACAGGGTGGAGTGGGGGTTCCTATGGCAGGTGTTGGAGGGATATGGTCTTGGAGAAGACTTTATAACTATGGTCAAGCTATTATATAAAGGAGCAAAAGCAGGTGTGTATATAAATGGAGAGAGATCAGAGTATTTAAGTTTGGGTAGAGGGACCCGTCAAGGGTGCCCTCTTTCACCGTTGTTATTTACATTGGCACTTGAGCCATTGGCGATAGCTATAAGACAGGACGAGAAGATAAAAGGTTTTGGGGCAAAAAGAAGGCAAGACGTTTTTTGGAAGAACCGGAAAAAACGCTGGACCATGTGCTTACTGTTATAGAAGACTATGGTGGTTTATCAAGCCTAAAAATAAATTGGGACATATCGATCTTGTTTCCATTGTCGGGTGAACTAGTGAATAATCCTGTAACAGTTTGTGGTAAAATGAAAGTGGTACAGAGGGGAGAAACTTGTAAATACCGAGGATTTGAGATTTCAGCTAATCCTCAAGATTTTCATAAGAATAAAAAGATAAGTAGGAAAGTGGAAGTATGGATAGATATGTACATTACAAAAGTGGATAGAATAATGCCAGCAAAATCTTTAATGCCACGCCCCTGTGGATATATGATAAGACTTTTAAAAAAACGGAAGGCGTCATGAACAAACTAATATGGGAAAGGAAAAGGGTACATATATGGCAGCAATTTTTCTGTCTCTCCCGGGCCGGGGGGGGGGGGGGGGGCGGATTTTGCCTTCCAGGAACCAAAAGCTTACTTTTTGGCTTCGCAATTGTGTTCAATTATGAACAGACGTAGTATAGACTTATATAATGATATACTGAGAGAAGTAGGGAGTCCATATAGGGATCTAATTGAAGTCTTGGAGATGGGCATACTGCATAAGGGAAAATGGTTATTCTATCCAACAGTAGTAATGATGGTCAAAGCCTGGAAAATATTAAAAATAAAAACTGGAATTAAAACATCATTAGATTTAACACCTTTATGGCAAAATCAAGCAAGTTGGTAGACTGAAAAAAGCAGGTATTGCCACAGTGTGAGAGATGCTTTTCATGAGGGTGAGTTGAAATCTTGGCCCAGATTGATGAGTGAGTATGAATTAAAAGGATGTGAATGGTATGAATATGGGCAATTGCAAAATGCTTACATTATGTCTGAGGATAAGCAATTATTTGAGGTAAGCCCGACCCCAGAAATAATTAGACAAATGATCCAGGGTACTAAGATCCAAATGTGTTTCTCTGCTTTATATAAGAAATTGAGGGAATTGGATCAGAGTGATATTACAACCAGGAGCCGGGACAAATGGGAGGGGGATCTTGGGGTAATAGATTAATTCTCAATGGGAGAGAGTCCTTAGAAATGTAAGATTAGTATCATCTAACCAAAATTATCAGTTAGTACGGAACATGTTAGGGCCCTATTCGATGGGACGGTTATCGTTCGAATTATCGATATATCATTTGTATCTAAACAATAATCGTCCGCTTGAATAGCAGTTAACGATTAAACGACAAACAAGAAATCGTTGATTGTTTAATAAGAACTAGACCTATTTTTATCGTCGCTTGTTCGCAAATCGTTCGCATTGAATAAGAAGTCGATTGGTCGTTCGCAGTAGCAAAGAACGCAATAGCGGCAACAAGACGACCGAAAGAACGATCATAAGTAACCCCTTTAATGACCAGGCCAATTGTTACTTTAGCATTTTTGATTTTTCCTCCTCGCCTTCTAATACCCATAACTCTCTTTTTTCCACCTACAGGGCCATTTGACGGCTTGTGTTTTTTAAGAGCAGGTGTACTTTGTGATGGCATCTTTCAATGTGCCATAAAATGAATGACGGAACCCCCAAAATATCATTTATGGGGTGAATTTAGGTAAAAAAAATGTGATTCTGCAAATTTTGAGGGGGCTTGCATGTTTACATAATGCACTTTATGGTAAAACTGGCATTTTTTCTTTATTCTATAGGTCAGTCTGAGCACAGCGATATGCATAGGTTTTCTAACATTTTACTATTTTTATTTAGCAGTAAAACATTTTTTTTTGCAAATAGGCATATTTGAAAATGGCCCTATTGTAACTCCTATAGCGCATTTTTTTTTTCACGTAAGGAGTCGTATGGGGAATCATTTTCATTTTTTTTAGATCAAACGTATTGATTGCTTTTCAATAATTTTTTATACATAAAATGTAATGAAAAAAAGCAGTAAAAAACACAGATTGCTTTTTTTAATGACGTTCACTGTGCAGGAATAGTATTGTTTTACTTTAATAGATCGGACGATTGCGCACGCTACGGTATATAATATGTTAAAGGAGAAGTCCGGAGAAAATTTTTATTAAAGTAATGTATTGTCCCCCAAAAGTTATACAAATCCCCAATATACACTTATTACAGAAAATGCTTATAAAGTGCTTTTTTTCCCTGCACTTACTACTGCATCAAGGCTTCACTTCCTGGATAAAATGGTGATGTCACGACCCGACTACCAGAGCTGTGCGGGTTTTGGCTGCTGGAGAGGATGATGGCAGAGGGACACTGAGGGACACAGGGCACTGTAGGGACACTGAGCATCCCTCTGCCATCATCCTCTCCAGCAGCCACAGCCCGCACAGCTCTGGGAGTCGGGTCGTGACATCACCATTTTATCCAGGAAGTGAAGCCTTGATGCAGTAGTAAGTGCAGGGAAAAAAACACTTTATAAGCATTTCCCATAATAAGTGTATATTGGTGATTTGTATAACTTTTGGGACACAATACAAAAATTTTCGCCAGACTTCTCCTTTAATTAACTTACTTCCTTTTTATGTGTTTTATACATGAAATGGGAAGGGAGGATGATTTTCACTTTTATTGGGGGAAGGCCTTTGGGGCATTTTGTAAAACATTTATTTATTTATTTACATTTTTAGGCTATGTTCACACAACATATTCTATTTTTCTTTCTTTTTTGCAATCGGCAACAACGGCCGTAGTTAATACGAGAAAATACGTTGGCCCGGTGTGTCACGGCCGCGGCGGCGTCCCGTGTTCCGGCCCACCGCCGCGACCTCCTCCTGCCCCATGCAGCCGCCGTCGTCCCTGTGCAGGGACCCGGCGCTGCTGCTAGTTCGGCCCCTGGGGGCGCCTCACCTCTCCTCCGCTCCTGTCTCCGTCTGTGCCGGCCGGCGTGCGCGTCCCCGCCTCCTAGGGCGCGTGCGCGCCGGCTGTCTCAGATTTAAAGGGCCAGTCCGCCCTTAATTGGTTAATTGCACCTATCACTCCCTATAAATCCCAGCATGCCCTGTCCCTTGTGTTGGAGCCTCTACATGCTTCCCATAGCGTTTGGCCCAGCCCCCTGTTGTTCCTGTTTCCTATCCGCTACCTGGTCCCAAGTCCTTGTTCCTGATTGCTATCCGCTACCTGGTCCCAAGTCCTTGTTCCTGGTTCCTGCTCCCCTGTCACACTATTGCTCTTGTGTTCAGCCTGTCACCTGCGGTTACGCCTGCAGACCTCTGCCAGCACCATCTCCTGCCTACTGCTCCTGCCACGCCTCGCCTGCCGTCACTAGCAACCAAGCCAGGGGTAGCGACCTGGGGGTCGCCTGCCGCAGCAAGTCCATCCCGCCTTGCGGCGGGCTCTGGTGAAAACCAGCGGCCCCTTAGACTCCGCTCCCTGGTGAGGTTAGTGCCATCGCTGGTGACGGTCCAGTGGATCCACTACTCCAGGCGTTACACGGTGTCTATGGATTCCCGGCTGGAGCGTATACACATAGTATACGCTACGGCCGGGACCCCTAGCGGCACCGCAAACAACTGACATGTCAGTCTTCTGCGGCCGCTATTCAGTGAATAGCGGCCATAGAAAACCATGTCAGTGCACACTATGAAGCGAGCGGCTGCGTCCGCAAGCTTCATAGCGTGCAGTGGGGAGTTCTGATGCGGGCGCACACGGATGCGCATGCATCAGAACTCTTGGGCCGAAAGAACATTCGCCCAGTACTGCAGTACTGACCAGGATGATCTTTTCAGAGACCGGCCGGTCTCTTACGCCATCTGAACATGGCCTTATAGTTCCCTTAGGAAACTATTACTTACATACATTGGTTCAGTAACACTGTTCCCTGCTATGGCATAGCATAGCAGGAATCAGTGTTATCTGTGGTCTTCTGATAGAGCCTGCCTGTGGCCTGTGGCCACCTCTACCAGAAAATCGGACTGCACGGAGGTAAGCAGCAGACATCCAGCAGTCAGACGGCAGGCATTTAAGGGGTTAATGGTGCAGTCGCGGTGGCCCTGAGGGTGAGGGCCTGGCTGCAGATAGCAGCCAGTCTTCACTGGCTATGGAGTTAGCTCAGCTCGTGAGCCCGCTCCATAGCCCAGGACCCCGCTCCACAGCCTGGGACCCCGGCAGGGCGTACATTTATGCCCTCCTGCCTTAAGGCACAGGCAGTGGGGGCGTAAATGTACGCCCATGGTCATTAAGGGGTTAACCCTTTTAACAACGGCATGCATACATGTACGCCCCCACCACCTGTACCTTAATGCAAACAGGCGTGTACGCCCTGCTAGGTAAGAAGCAGGCTGCTGCGTCCTCACCATCAATGAGGGGCCACCGCGATCGCGCGGCAACCCGACATTAACCCCTTAAACACTGCAATCTCTGTGTTTAAGTGTAAGTGACAGATGCAACCATACTATGTAAGTGTGTGTGTGTGTGTGTATGTGTGTGTGTGTATATATATATATATATATATATATATATATATATATATATATATGTGTGTGTGTTTTTGTGTGTGCGTCCTAAGAAAACACTATACACATATTTGGCATTTTTAGTGGCGTTTTTTTCCAGCCTCAAGCTAGATCACACAAAAGATATAATAACCCACACAGACATGCTTTTTTTAGACGCTTAACCCATTATGATGTCATAATGGTGTTAGGGGGTACAGAGAGGGCTCACAACTTGAGTCCTTGATGTTGTTGCCCCGGGCTGATATCAGCAGCTGGAGACCACAGCTATTAGCCGGCACAGGCCGATTGCCATTTAGCTGTGCTCCAGCCTGGCAGGTATCACGGATCGCCCACTTGCGATCGCATCACAGGGGGCGATTTAGCCTCTAGACCACTAGGGATGTGTTATTAAAGGCATTTAAATGCCGCTGTCAGTTGTGACAGCAGCATTTAAATAAAGTTAAAAACACATCCCATTGGTCTAGTGGCTAAATTGCCTCCCGCCATGTAATAATGCTGATTCTGAATTGGCAGTCATTTACCATAAGATTCAGCAGCTCTTAGTAATCGAGCACTAATTGCAGAGATCTATACAGTTCCTATGTACTGCATTGATCACTATGAGCAATCAGTACATTGCAAAAACTTTTAGTCCCCCTGGGTGACTTCTATGAGCAAAGTGCAAAATTGCAGCTTTTTGGTTATGTGAAATGCAGAAGAATTGGAATAAAAAGTGATTATATATTCAAACAAAGTACCGATAGAAAGTACAGATCATGGTGAACAAATGACACAGCTCACACAGACAGTGGTGCTGCCTCTGGAAGAAACTGGCCATGTTTTTGTAGCGATGAATAACCCAACCCCTTTAATAATTTAATATTTAGCCTAATAATTTAGCCTAAACTACACTCAGTTATTTCATCAACTTCTAAACCAAGCAAGTCACTAATTTTACTGCTAACCTGTTACATGCTAACCCCTTCAACATTCTAGTAATGCTTTTATGCCAAAACATTATGTAATGTAAATGTGGACCAATGTTTCGGACATCTGTGGACACTGTACTATACATAGAGGTGTAGCTAGGATTTATTGGGCCCCATAGCAAAAAACTGTACGCACCCCCCCCCCCTTCCCCTACTCACAACACACAGAGATATATATAGGCTAGGTGATATGGCCAAAAAATAAAGTCTCTTGTGGCCAGAGGCAGAATCCTGCCTGCAGCTACAAAAGTGCCAATGGCTGCTGTCTCTGTCAGTCCACTGTATTTAATTATAGGGCCCATTTAGGAGTTAAATGCACAGGTGCAGGAGTAGACTACCACAAGATCACAACGAGATCTCTACTTCATTGCTTGTGCACAGATAACCCCTGACCTCTGCTTGAAGCTATTGCAGCAGAGAACAGAGGTCAGGGCATGTCCCGTGCTGGCACCAGTAATTTTTGCCACAATTTTACTCCTGCATAAATTGGCAATGCCCCATCACAACTTGCTGCGACACGCCCCCCCCCCCTACATGCACACAAACCGATCAGGTGTACGTGTGGTGTCCCACAAGGGGTGTTGCGTATATAGACACCCTTCGCAAAAGTCTGTACTTATTGTGTTATTATGGTGATGAAAGTTCTAAAGTTCGCCATTAGATGTCGCTATATTATGTATGTGTATATAGAAGCTGCACAGCTGAAGGATTGCAAAGGGTTATTGTTTTCTATGTGTCACCTGAATCTGTAGACCAGTAGGAGTCTAGCTTTCTTCTTTCCTACCATCTCCTCTCTTTCTTCTTCTATTGCACTCTTTCACCCAATCACAGCGCACCTAAAACGCTGAGAAGGAAGGAAGTCACATGGGTGGAGGAGGAACTAAGTTCTTTTTATTCTGGACGTTGTGGAGGAAAGACACACGCTAGATAGCACTCCACAGTGGTCCTGTCTGGGCCCTGGCCCTCTGCCAGGTCCCCGTACCTCAAGTCAGTCTTAGTTAGTACCTTGCATGGGAAGGATGCAAGACAGTACACTGCTACCAACTTCTTCATTAGTTACACTCCAAAGCACTATGCATTGGTAAACTCCTCTCAGGAGAGGACAAGCCAGAGACAACCTCAACCCACACAGTGCAGGTGTGAGCAGGGAACCCTCAGTATTCCACTTAGCCCAGGTAACAAGGTCCGGGGCCTGTGTCACCCATTAGGAAGGTTCAGCCGAGTCTAGTGGGCATGAGGTGGTGTTAAGACTGAAGTCAAAGGTCATTACACAGGTACAGGTGTTCTCATTCTTCTGATTGTTCTTCTTCTACGTATTCTACCTCATGCTCTAACATCTTAGCAGAGCACAGCACATGTACATGGGTTGAGACTCTCACTGCATCCTCCTCTCTGGTACTCTATCTCTTGTAACTGAACCAACACGACTATCTCCTACACCGCACTTCAAATACAGATCTGGTCGTTCTATTGTCAAGTCTTTATTGGAACTTTGTCAAGCGTGTTTCAGAGACTTTATCTAAAGGAACCGTATACTGTTGAACCTGTATTACCTGCTGCACATTTAGTAAACCGACTTAACTATAACCAGAGACTCTGTGATTATTCGTGGAAACTGCCGGCACAGCACACACCGCAGCCTTGGGACAATCTCCCCTTTCTGTGGGTGGCGGGTCCTACTATCCGAGAGGGTCATTACACCACTCTGGCCATCCGTGAACACTCTAACTCAAGGGACCCAGTAGCAACCCGGCAGGACACTGACCGCAGGGGAAAAGGGTACAACTGTCCTTGTCAAATAAAAGCAGGCGTGCCATCACACCTGTGTGCCCTCCAGACAACATCCCAAGGTCCGGCTGAATCTTGGCCATCACACCACACAACCTAGAAAGTGACCGGCCGCTCCTCTGATATAACACCTCTGGGATACACCACATATGGCCAGGAGCCATGGTCAGAAACCGCTGAACACAAGGTGAGGCGGCAAAATACCGCAGTGATTCCCATGGAAACCAGGTGCATTGGAATCCCTGCTTATATTATTATCATTATGACTGATTTACTTGGTGGATGTTTGAATGAGGTAGAAGGCACAGTGAGACTTTTGGGGGGGGGGGGGGGGGAACTAAATTTCAATTTTATAAAAGTTATTAGAAATGACTTAAAAAAAGATACAATATTAGAAGGCTGAATGCATTGTTCAGTTTATACTATCTTACTCAAAAATAATTTTAATATTTTGGAAAAAAATTTGAGAGTAATGGATGTGAAAGGGTTACTGTAAAACTGTGTCTGCTTTACTAGAGCTGGGGATTCCGCTGGACTGAAGATCACATTCCCCTCCTCTAAATATCCTTTTATGGATGTCCCTACAGAGAGTGTATGTATGCGTACAACACTGACCAGCTTCCTTTTGGCATAGCTGTTACTATGTTTTTTTTTCCCTCCCAATTATGTGGTTAGTAGAGATGAGCGAATCTCAAACATGTCCGAGTCTGCCAAATCCCCAGTGTCCGGTTTTTGATTATCGGTAGCTGGAGACGTTGGATACAGGGAGTCCTGGAAAACATGGATACAGCCTATTTATGGCCTATGTATCCATGTTTTCTAGGAAACCTTATGGCTGCATTCAACTTCTCCAGCCACCGATAATCAAAAAGTGTAAAAGAAAAGACAAAAATGTGTTTGTTTTTTTTAAAATATAATAAAATCCCCATTCAAATCACCATCCTTTTCCTTTTTTTTTGTTAATTAAAAAATAAATAAATAGCCATCATTGGTATCACCACATGCAGAATTATCTGATCCTTAAAGGGGTACTCCAGCAAAAAGCTTCTTCCCAGTAATTGTATAACTTTGTAATATGCTTCAATCACCTATCTGCCCCCCTTCCCTATCTTTTCACCCCTCAATCCCCACCAGGAAGTGAATTAAACTCATTCTTACCCAATGACTATTGACCCAAGGCTGCTCTGTGGCAGCCATTTTGTGACAATGACATCATCAAGAGGGAGGCAGGTTTAGGCACTGTTAAGCCAGTCTCCCTTTGTCAGATGACACAGGTTGCTCAGCTCTGATTAAGTCAGTTAGACAAAGTGCATAATGGGAAAGCCCAAAAATGAAGCTACCAACTGGAGCTTCGGGGACCTGCAAACAGCAGGAAATTCAAACTGAGACAGACTCCGGAGGGATGGTAAATGTAAAAACTATGTTTATGATTGATTGATTTATTTTTTTTTATCAGCACCGGAGTACCCCTTTAAGGGAACGTGGCAAGTTATTGAGACAATACTGATTGGGGTACACCCACCACTACGGTTGACTTTTGAGTAGTGTATAAGCTTGACTGCATGGTGAACTTTGTAAAGAAAAGAACTCCACTCCCACCTCCAAATGTATTTTATTTTGCCAATTTTTAGGGGGCGATTCAAAATATATTTATTGAAAAAATCAATAGTGTCATTACTAAGAATATTGTTTTTACGGGGGTTCAACAAAAATTTTTTGTGTGTGTGATGGTGGAGATTGCCCATCTAGCACACCACTGAAAAAGATGTCTGAAAACCCCATGTTTAGTGCCTTGGCTAAAAAAAATAAAAACTATTCCCTGAATGCTTCCCTGTGCTCTCTGTTGCTTAAAGCAAAAGAATAATTTATTGCATTGGTTTCCTAGGGACCATTCACATTTTTATATCGAGAGCACCATTTTCTTCTCTGGGGTGAATAATTTAGTTTTAACAACCTTTCTGAGAACTTTCATACTTCATATAAACGTGTCAGCCCTTCTTTTAACTTGCTCTAGCTATTTCATATCTTAATTATGGACTAGTGCCCAAACCTCAACTGCAGTGCCAAGTCCCCTAATGGGACAAGAAAAGTGCAAAGAAAAACATTGTTGTATAAAAATAATATTTAAAAAGTAAAGTTAATGAGAAAAATGAAAGTGTCCCTTTCTCAATAAAGCCATATATTATTAAAAACAACTAACAAACAACTAAAGTGGACCACATAGGGGGGTGGTCGCGGGAGGAGCGATCCCCGCATCTGACCTGGGACGGTCATTATACTGCATACATCTCAATGAGAGATCAGTGTGCATATACTGTACTAGAAGTTCTCCAGGGGGGCTTCTAGTATATGTGTTTAAAAAAAAAAAAAAAGTGTTATTATTAATAAAAAGCCCCCTCTCCTAATAAAAGTCAGTATCACCCCCCTTTCCCCATGTTATAAATAAATAAATAAACATGTTTGGTATCGCCACGTGCGTAATCGCCCAAAATGTGCATTTTTGGTCACATCAAATCCAGAAAAATTGTAATAAAAAGCGATTAAAAAGTCGTATATGCGCAATCAAGGTACCGATAATAAGAACACATCATGTCGCTAAAAATGACACCTCACACAGCCCCATAGACCAAAGGATAAAAGTGCTATAAGCATGGTAATTTTAAGGAACATATATTTGTTAACAATGGTTTGAATTTTTTTTACAAGCCATTAGATAAAAGAAAAGTTATACATGTTACATATCGTTGTAATTGCAACGGCTTGAGGAACATGTATAACAAGTCAGTTTTACCCCAGGGCCAACGGCGTAAAAATAAATACCACCCTAATAAAAAAAATGCATTTTTTTTTTTCAAATTTCACCACATATTGAATTTTTTTTGGGGGGGGGGGGGTTGCAGTGTACTTTATGAAGAAATTCAGCATGTTATTGCAAAGTACAATTAGTGGCTCAAAAAATAAGGGCTCATGTGGGTCTCTAGGTAAAAAAATGCAAGTGCTATGGCCTTTTAAGCACAAGGAGGAAAAAAACGGAAGTGCAAAAATGCAAATTGGCACTGTCCGTAAGGGGTTAAGAAACTTTGTAATTGGTTTTTTTAAGGAAATATGCTAGTACAGTGGTACCTCGGTTCTCGAACTTAATTGGTTCCGGAAGGCAGTTTGAGAACCAAGCAGTTTGAAAACCGAGCAGTGTCTTCCCATAGGAAATAATGTAAATGTCATTAATTGGTTACAGCAGCCACCAATAATTACCTACAATACTCATTTATTACACTGATAAGTGCTCAGTATAATCACTACAGTACAGGACAGAACAGCACTATACTGTACAGGACATTCAACATAAATGTTCATCAGAACCAGCAATTATAGTACAGTAGTCACCAACTCCTCACCCATCCTTTACTGTATAGCATCCCCCCATCCAAGCACTGTAATGTATGGGAGATGGTGGTGCACTGCCTGTACTACTACTGCACTGTATATGCACTCCAGCAGTCTTATATAGCACTGTACTGTATGTGAAGCCTCACCACTGCTTAAGTTGCCAGGTACAACCCACCATCCACGCTCGCAAAAACGTTCGAAAACCGAGCAAAGTTCGAATTCCAAACACTACTTCTGGCTAAATTTTCGTTCGAATACCAAACAGTTCGAGTTCCAAAGCGTTTGAAAACCGAGGTGTTACTGTATCTGCATTTAAAAAGACTTTTCCCCGATCCCTCCCCCCCCCCCTCCTCTCCTTTCTGTCACCCAGTGCTCATTATACGGAAATCTCGACTGTTTTACATCAGTTGGATCCTGTCTATGCTATAGAGAGGGGAGGAGGGAGGACTGGAGGTGGATTAGTGGGCAGCAGAGCATAGAACAAAGGATTACACCACAGGGAGCCGCTGAAAGCCCCTATTCAGAGGTAAGTGCTGACATCAGAGGAGAGAGCCTGGTGATGTAGCTGTAAATTAACTCTTTGTTGTCCTGTTTTGGTGCCTCATCTCTCCCCTCTCCTTAGAGAACAATGAAGACTTTGAAGAACTTTTAATGACAGTGACACTTTAAAGCAAATCAAGAAGGTTTAAAATATCTGTACAGAGATATGGATAGTTACTCATTCTTCCAAATAATGGGACCTTTTAGGGCCTAGAACGTGGAACTAAGTAGGCAAACCATAGAAGAGGAGTGGTATATATAGTACTGTACTATAGTATATATAGTACTTCACTATAGTATATATACTGTATAAATCTTTACTCAGTAATGAGGTCTGTAAGATCCATGGCAGTATGTGCCCAAGAACGATCTAGAACAGTCATGTCAAACTCTGGCCCGCAGGCCAAATCTGGCCCGTGGTGCCATTATTTTTGGCCTGCCAGGAAATCCAGAATTTGGATTGCATCTGGCTTGCCATGGCTACTATATAAGAGACTATGGGGGAGGGCTGACTACTATATAAGACTATTGGGGAGGGCTGGCTACTATATAAGAGACTATTGAGGAGGGCTGGCTACTATATAAAAGATTATGGGGAAGGGCTGACTAAAATATGAGACTACAGGGGAGGGTTGGGTACTATAAAAGATACTATTGGGGAGGGCTGACTACTATTTGGGCACTATTGTGAGGGCTGGCTAATATGTGGGGTAATATTGGTTGGGTTGGCTACTACATGGGCTAATATTGGGGAGTTGGCTATTACATGGGTTAGGGTTTATTCATATCAAAGCAATTTATTATGTCATTTATCATAGTGCTCATCGCTGGGAGACGCACACCACTGACAGTGCCAGGAACACCGCACGCTGCTCTGACAGTCCAGGACCACTGCATTTGCGCTTCAATAATTATCATGGTTGGCCCGCGACTTTGTCCAATTTTTTAATTTTGGCCCACTGTGTATTTAAATTTGACACCCCTGATCTACAATGTCTACCCATTCTAGATCATCCTTGGCTCTAGCAGGCGGGAGGACTTGTTTTGGGCACAAATTGAGCAAGAGGCTACTTAATCCCTGACATCTCTGGAAATGGCCACTATTAGTGTTGAGAGATCAACTGTCTGGACCAAGGAGGAATTGACCCATCTTAAAATTAAAGTAGGTCTCAAAAGATGTCATTAACAAGTTAATGGAAGACCGCTGGGACATTGCATAAGAGCCGAAGGGCATTAGCAGATATTCAAAGTGCCAATCTCTGGTGATGAAGGCCGTCTTCCATTCATCAACTTCACGGATTCGAATTAAGTTGTACACGCCCCATGGGCCCAATTTTGTGAGGATTTGGGCTATGCGAAGACTAGTTTTGAATAATGTCACTTAGGGACTGGCCGGTGACTGAGGAAATAGTCAGAGGTATTTAAGTCAGACCACTGAAATTGCCATTCCTTCACCAGGGATGCAGCAATTAAGCTGCCTGCAGAGCCAGAATCCAGTGGACTGGAATCACTGGCCAAATGGAGTAGAAACTATCACCGGAACAAGCATGAAGAGGAAGCACACACACCTAGGGAGGTCTCTCCTACTGGACCTAGGAGTTTCCCAGCCACTGAGGGATTTTGAGGTGGAACTGGTTGGCCCCAAACTTGGAAGGCAACAACAGGTGTAGATTATGTCTTAAGGGTGAGGCTACTGGCACCGCTGGTGATGGAAGCACTGGCGGAGCCTGTTGAGTTAATTCGAACTGCTGTAACATGGCAGACAACTGCTCTAGCTGCTGTGTGACCACTTCGGCGATCTCTCTGTAAGGACAGGAGTTGTGGATCCCCTGTACCACTGCTAGCGATGACAAATCCACACCAGGAAGCAGAGTCGCTTGTCTTCACCAGCTCCCTCCGGAAGGTGGACTTGACTTGATGCGGCAGGCTACCCTCAGGTCGCTTCCCCTGGCTTGGCTTGTTACTGGTTGTGGGTGAGGTGAAGCAGGAGACTCGTAGGTAGGTAGGTTGGAACCCAGCAGCCCTCACGGCTGGAACCATGACAGTAGGCCACGAGCTGGTACCATGGACAGCAGACACTGGGTAGGAACCACGGGCAGAGCTTGGGCCACACACTATGGGAAGCATGAAGAGGCTCCAAAAGAGGGGGTCAAGCAGGTGCACATATTTATAGGAGAGTGTCAGGGAACAGGAACCAATAAGGAAAGGTACTGCTTCTTTAAATGTAACTACCTCAATAAAAACTATAGCTCATTCTGCAAAAAACAATCCATAACATTAAAAAAAGATAGCTGTCGAATATGGCAAACAAAATCAGTTTTTTTTCTTTTACAGGGTTTTGACATTGAAGTTATGACATTTTCACAGGATACATGAAAAGCCACTGCCAGCCACTGTGACCCTGACTGATCGTGAAGATGGGGGTCCTGACTGCTGCCCCATTATGAATGTAGGAATAGTATGGCCTTACTCCCAATGTGGTCACTGGTGTCCCCCGCTGTCTTTACCATACATATTATTGCCACCATCCCTGGCCTTACTTACCCTCTAGCTATGTCTATTATGTCTGCTAGAAATGCTACATTGTCCTTATTAGCAGTGTTGTAGATTTTACCTTATTGATTATTGTACATTTTCACCACCACCAGTAATATAATCATTATATACTGAAACATATTTTTTTCTCCTTTATCTGAAAGAATACATATATTTAGATTTATTTATTTATTTTTTAGGGTTAATATAATGAACAGTGATTATCCGTGACTTAGATGGTTAGATTATCAGATTAGTAGGAACCCAGTAGAATACTTTAAGCCACAAGCCCAGTATTCAATAAGCCTGACCAAAGATGCAAATAGAGATGGAGGGCAAACCCAACAAATAATGCAGTATACAAGCACATGGTAACGATGATTGCATGGTGCATGATCCCACACATAAAACACAGACTTCTGGGCTAACTATTGGTGTGTTTGCACTTGCACAGACAGATTTTTGAAGCCAAAGCCACAAATGGATTTGAGAAGAGGAGGAATCTCAGTCTTTCCTTTATGACCTGTTCTCTGTTTAAAGTCTGTTGCTGGCTCTGGCTTTAAAAATCTGTCGGATAAATCTCTGTGTAAATGCACCATAAGGGCCCTATTACATGGCCCAATCTGAAGGAGCTGTTAGATCAGCACTCGCTTGCTCCTCATTCCCCATTTGTTGCCAGTGCTATTAGACTTGCCAACAGTAAGTGGGTAAAAGCGAGGGGGGCCTCAATCTTTATATTCTCCGGGGAGCCCATAGGATATATAGGCTGCCGCTGCTCCTATTACGCAGAGGGCAGGCCGGCAGACCATCTCTATTGGTGTCAGGATTTTGGTTCGAGTTTTAAACCAGTGATCAGCCTACTTTGTGCATGTCGGCTGATCATTGTTTTACAACATGAGCTACTACAGGAAGTGATTATCGACCAGTATAGCTGGTAATCGGCTAAGTATGCCCGATAATAGCTTTGCAATGGTACCCTAAGCCAATTAATACAGGGGCCTAGAAAGGATTCATTGAGCCCCATAACTCCTGTGCAGCCCCCTCCATACTCACCTGGGCCGGCATTCCTTCATTCTTCCAGCTCCCTGGTACACAAGAGACGTAATTTGTGCATCAGGGAGCTGGGAGAACAAACGCCAGGGGACTACGCCGGACCAGAAAAGTGAATGTGTGTGGGGGGGGGGGGGGGGTGCTCTTGTGGCTGGAGGTGCAAATGCTGCCTCTGGCCACAAAAGAGACTGGCAAGGCAGGCCGCAGTTAACTGTAAGCATTCGTCACGAATGCTCACAGTTAAACGGCCAGGGGCCTGCAGGCCGCCTTAGTGCACAGGCCCCTTCGCAGTGGTGTGGTTTGCCTTTATGGTAGCTATGACATAATTAGCTAATTTTACCAGTATCTTATAGACTGCAGTCTGTCCTCACTATTTACCAAGGTAAATGGCTAATGCATGATTTTATAAAACATAGCTGTTTTCTTCCGAAAACAGCACTACACCTGTACCCAGGTTATGTGTGGTATAACAACTTGTTTCCATTCACTTTAATAGAACTGAGATGCAATACCACGCTTAAACTGTACAAAGAGTGGCATTGTTTTAGCAAAAGAAAAGTAATAGAGATGAGCGAACCTGGAGCATGCTTGAGTCGATCCGAACCCGAACTTTCGGCATTTGATTAGCGGTGGCTGCTGAAGTTGGATAAAGCCCTAAGGCTATCTGGAAAACACTGATATAGTCATTGGCTGTATCCATGTTTTCCAGACAACCTTAGAGCTTTATCCAACTTCAGCAGCCACCGCTAATCAAATGCCGCAGCTAATCAAATGCCGATCGTTCGGGTTCGGATCGACTCGAACCCGAACCCGGTTCGCTCATCTCTAAAAACTAATTTTTTTTTTTACCTGGACAGCTCCTTCATTTCTAAATGATTACAATCTGTTGAAGTGCAAAATGACTAGAATATAGGTCTGTAGGTTTATAGAGGTTGCCTTCTTGGACACTTCCCATAATATATTATCTTATGTTCTTGGGTGACATCATAGGCCTGAAGGCCATCATCCACCTCACTCTTCTCTTGACTGTACAGAATATTAACCCAAGGTGCCAAAGGTCTCCCTAACCCTGGGTGCACTGGGATATGCCCATATTTGCCTGATGGTAAAGATCGCCTTGTCACTGTCGTTTAAATTTTTTTTTTTTTTTTTTGCAGAAATCAATAGTACAGGCGACTTTAAGAAATTTGGCCGCCCACCATTAACCCCTGCAGTGATCGCGGGACTTACATAAGGGGCAGGAGCTGTGCTCCTGTCACTGACTGATCCGGATCCCCGCAGCGTGACTGCGAAGGTTCCGATCATTGTATCTTCCGGTATTGTACCTTCCTCCCGGCAGTCAGATCGGCGATCAGTGTATAGAGTCTGCACAGGTGTTTAAAAAACACACCATAGCCCCTCCCCCAATAAAAGTTTAAATCACCCCCCCTTTCCCATTTTATAAATAAAACACATAAAAATAAATAAAAACATATTATATACCATAGCGTGCGTAATCGTTTGATCTAATAAAATGAATCAATATGGTTCCCGCACCGGTAAAAAAAACCGCCAGGATTTTTTTTTTTATTACATTTTATTTAAAATAAAATAAATAAAAATTTATCAGTTATGTCTCATCTACACAAATATGGTATTAATAAAAACTATAGATCATGGCGTAAAAAAATGACACCCCATACAGCTGCGTACGTGAAAAAAGAAAAGAAACGCTATAAGAGTCAAAAAAGGGCCATTGTATTCACACGTATTTGCAAAAAAAAAAGTTTTACTGTTAATAAAAATAGTAAAACATTAGAAAAGCTATGAAAAATGCATATCGCTGTATTCAGACTGACCTATAGAATAAAGATAAAATGTCAGTTTTACTGTAAAGTGCATTACGTAAACAAGGACCCCCCCCCCCCCCAATTTGCAGAATTGTACTTTTTTCCCAATTTAACCCCATAAATGATATTTTTGGGGTTCTGTCAAATATGGTATGGTAGATCAAAAGACGCTATTACTAAATAGGCCGTACACGGCCTAGTAGCTTGAGAAATAGAAGAGTTATGGTTCTTAGAAGTCGAGGAGGAAAAAACGAAAACTCTACATTTAAAATTGCCCTGGTCCTTAAGGCCATTTTGGGCTCTGTCCTTAAGGGGTTAATGAGGGCAGCATAAACTAGTGACAGAAATGCTGAACAGATTAGTGTATTACTTACATCATTTTATCAGATGTTCTCCTAATATGCAGGAGAATAGGATTCTTGTCGCACCACTCCCCCCACCCTCCAGCTGCTGATTGACAGTTGACTACCTATACACAGCAAGGATAGATAACTACCAATCAGCAGCTGGTGGGCAGGGCCATATTTACCACTAGGTACCCATGGTCCAGTGCCTGGGGCAGCAACTGGGAGAAGGGGGGAAAAAACATTTTTTTTTTTTTTTTTTTTATAGTCTCCCACCTCCCTTTCAGAGTTGGGTGAAGGGGGTGCCTGGTGGTATTGGCCAGGTCTGGTATGGTGGTGTTATCCAGTCACAGTATGGTGGTATTGTTCAGGTCTGGTATGGCGGTGTTATCCAGTCACAGTATGGCTGTGTTAGATGTGACGCCTAGAGCTATTACCTACCAATGTAAGAAATCCTGTGGTTAGAATTCCTTCAGACAATATGCAGACTGCTCTAATTATTGATCCAATGTGAAAATTTTTTATGATTTAACCAAGTTAAAATACATGAAAAGGGCGATTCAGACAATGTTTCTACATGTAGAGAAATGTATGTGGCTGAAACCACACTCCCATTTCTTCCCCAGTAGTCATGTGCTGTTACCAGGATTATTGGCCATACGCCTATTGGTTACCGCTTGAGGGTCTGGATTCGGCTGCATGTGGTGACGTACAGTAAAAGTGGGAACGTGGCCTAAGACCGATTAGATATCATTATGATGTTCAGAAACTAGAAAATTGTGATGCTTATTGGTGAGTGAAGATGGGGCATCCTCAGGTTTAGTGCCTAGGGCAGCACCAGCTGGGAATACAGCCCTGCTGGTGGGTGGAGTTTTCTGCTTCTCCTGAATAATGTGGACTACTGGGCTCATGCACATATCTCTGGATCGGCTGAACAGAACAATATAAGTGATACATCATTCTGTTCAACTTCATTTTAACCCTCAGCTGTGTGTATGACCCTGCACTTAAAGAGTACCAGGTTAGCATGCAATGGAAATATCTCACATCAACACTAAATTCTTGTGTACCTTGTTACGAAAGGAAAGAATGTGACTCTCAGACACATCCATCCTGGTGTAGCTATGCAAACTTTATCATCCTGTAGATATCCTTAGTCAGAAATACAGTGGTGCTTTGGATTACGAGCATAATTTGTCTTAAACCAAAGCAAATTTTACCATAAGAAATCACTGAAATGCAGAAAATTGGTTCCCCACCCCCAAAATAATGATTATTTTTATTCTGAATAAAAGTTAAAACAAATGAAACAAACATTCAGAAACAGCTGTATATGTCATATTATAAGTTACTGTACAGTATAGCAATCAGCATGTGGAATATAATGTGTAGTAAGTTCATAAACCTGAAAAAAACAGTAGCAGTTTATACATACAGGATGGAACTGCAGATCCCCATAATGCAGTAGCGTAATACAACAGGCTAGAATAGAGAAGTAGGGCTGCTGTCAGAGGTCTGTGTGGTCACATGGCAGCAAAGGGGAAGGGTTGTGTGTTCAGCATGGACCAATCAGGAGAGTGAGAATAATAGAGCTCTGCAGGAGGACAGTGACAAAAACTTTTCTATATAGCAGTGTGAATGGCTGATTGTCCGTGCAGGTACATTATAGCAGCAGTGTGTGTAGCTGAGTGTAAGTGCAGGCACATTATAGCAGCAGTGTATATAGCTAAGCATCAGTGGAGGCACATTATAGCAGCAGTGTGTATAGCTAAGTGTAATTGCCGGCACAATATAGCAGGAATGGAGAGGATGGGAAACATAAGGGCTGACAGAGCCTGCAGGGAGCATGAAGGAATGAGCAGGGCATATACGGGCAAATAAATGCAGCCATCTGTCCAGGCAGAGAGGGGTTACAGCTATGAAGAGATTATCTCCACAGTCCTGTCCCCTAATGAAAGCCCAAGTCTGAAGTGGATCTGCTATGGTTTGGAAGGTGAGGGAGACTTCCTGGGTCAGAGTACAGTGCTGCAGACCACACTATGGAGACAATGCACCTCCTCCCACCCAGTACAGGGAGCTCTTAAACCAAAGCAATGCTCTTAAACCAAGTTACAATTTAAAAAAAGATAATGCCACCTTCTATTTTACCATATAAAATGTATTGTGAATAGAGCGGACCTGTCAAACTGTTCGGGATCCGCAACGTTCTCCAAACTCAAATACTCTGCATTTGATTCCCACGTCAGAAGTTGGATGCCATCCTTGGGAGTCCTGGAATACGTGGATAAGGGCATAGGCCATATGCCATATCCATGATTTCCTGGCAGTCCTGGGATGGGACTGCAGCGGCAGGAAAACAAATGCAGAGTGTACCAAGAACCGAAAACATATTTTTTAGGGTGGAAAAAAAGACAATTCAGCTGTTTTGTGTGGCTTTTGTTTTTATATAGGTTATAAAGGGAAGCTGTAGATAAAAGATGTTGTTCTGTGCAGCTAAAAGAGGGAGCACTGTGAAATCTGTTCGTTGGCATAACTAGCATAATCTATACGCTATATCAGCTTGTCTAGCATACTAGACATAGACAAAGTTTTCATTTCAGCAAAAGTGCAAGGAATACAAAAAAATACAGAACTGATGATAGTTCCCCATGACACATGACTATAATTCCCAGCATTGCAATAAATTCAGTGTAAATGTTTCTTTCTATTTCTTATTTTCACTTTCAGCATCAGAATGTAAACCATGCCCTGGATTTGCTGCTATACCAGATTCACGAAGTGTAACTCCAGATGCTGAACCAGACTCCCCCTCGGTGGACACAAGGGAAATGTTTTTCTTGGCAGAAGAAAAGGTAAAATTGGATTTACCATACTTACCTTGTCAGCCATGTTTTTATATTTTAAGTGTCATTGTCACTGAATATCAAAAGTTTTGATTGGTCTGAGTCTGAGTGTTAAAACCTGTACTGTTAATCAGATCGAGCAGAGAGGGGACCACGCTAACAGTCTGTGTCAGCATAATCCGTTGGGTTCCATAGACTTACAATATAAGGCTGTGTTCACACTACGTATATTTCAGTCCTCATATTGCAACCAAAACCAGGAGTGGATTAAAAACACAGAAAGGATCAGTTCACACAATGTTGAAATTGAGCGGATGGCCGCCATATAACAGTAAATAACTGCCATTATTTCAATACAACAGCCGTTGTTTAAAAATAACAGCAAATATTTGCCATTAAATGGCGGCCATCCACTCAATTTCAACATTGTGTTAACAGATCCTTTCTGTGTTTTCAATCCACTCCTGGTTTTGGTTGCAATATGAGGACAACAATACTGACTGAAATATACGTAGTGTGAACCCAGCCTAAACCTGATTGGTATGGTTCTGAACACTCAGACCCAGGGCCCATGCACTAAGGGTGACCACAGGCCCCTGGCCCTTTAACTGTGAGCCATTGGCTTCCTGCCCTGCCAGTCTTTCTCGTGGCCGGGGGCAGCATTGCAGGTCACTCATGCACTGGGGAGCTGGAAGAATAAAGGAATGCTAGGGGTCTACATGGGGCCAGGTGAGTATGTGTGAGGCCCTTATAGGATTCATGGGGCCCTGCACAGTATTTTGATATCCCTGATTTGAGCATACTTAAAGGGGTTATCCAAGGAAAATCTTTTTTCTTTCGAATGAACTGGTGTCAGAAAGTTATATAGATTTGAAATTTACTTATGTTAAAAAATCTCAAGTCTTCTAGTATTTAATAGCTCCTATATGTCATGCAGGAAGTGTTTTATTTTCAGTCTGACACAGTGCTCTCTGCTGACCTCTCTGGCCGAGAAATGGCATCAAACAGTGATAAATAAATCATCTTGGCTCTCAGGTACTCCAAATAAATAATAATTGTGTAATGAGTGTAATTGTGTTCCTTTTAACTTCTTCCATGCAGCGGTCAAATAATGATCGTGGCATGGGACAGATTAGATTACATCATTTACCCCATTGACAGTCTAGCAAAGAGATCACTGGCTGACGGTCTAAAGGCCCCCAGGCATGTCTGTGTAGATTGCCTTTCAGCATAATGATGACAGGCACAATACACAGCACTAAAGTATCAGGTAAAAGCAGATCACTGGTAAATACTGTAACTTTAAAGGGGTAGTGCGGCGCTCAGAAATTATTCACAGAATAACACACATTACAAAGTTATACAACTTTGTAATGTATGTTATGTCTGTGAATCGCCTCGTTCCCCGTGTCCCACCACCCCCACCCGTGTACCCGGAAGTGTGGTGCATTATACATTACCTGATCCGTGTCGAGGGCCGTCCGCCATCTTGTGCCAAATGTCATCTTCGGACGGACGGCCGAGTCGCTGCCGCCCGTCCCCCCTCCGCCGCGTCACAACTGTGCTCAGCCGCGATTGGCTGAGCACAGTTATGCTCAGCCAATCGCGGCTGATGACGCGGCCGCGTCATCAGATGCTCAGCCGCGATTGGCTGAGCACAGTTATGCTCAGCCAATCGCGGCTGAGCATCGGATGACGCTGCAGAAGGCGGACGGCATTTGGGACAGTCGAAGCTGTTCGCTGTCCGCCCGAAGAAGACATCACTCGCTGAAGATCGGAGACGGGTGTCGGCACGTGACAGGTGAGTATAGCGCACCACACTTCCGGGTACACGGGTGGGGGTGGTGGGACACGGGGAAGGGGGCCATTCATACATTAGGGGGACATAACATACATTACAAAGTTGTATAACTTTGTAATGTGTGTTAGTCTGTGAATAATTCTTTACTGCCGCACTACCCCTTTAGGCTAGGTTCACACTCTGTATCTGTGCGGCTGTATTGCGGGCGGTAAATCATCGGCCGGATATACGGCTGCACAGTGCACACTATGTATGAATCTACGGCCCGATCGTAAACGGACCCGTAAAAAATTAACAAGACCATTGTTTGCGGCTGGAAATGCGGCCGTGGATTGACAGGCGGTCCGTACGGAGTACTTCAAAAATAGCCGGCAATGATGCCGAATGCCGATGCCTCTCATAGTTAATATATTAAATTAATAAAAGACATTTTCTTTGTAATAAAGTCCCTTTCGTTGTTCAATAATTTAATTCTAACGAATCCATCATTGTGCAATTAAATATACTGTTAAAAAAAATATATATATAAATAAATGTATATTTATATATATATATTTATTTTTTGACAGTATATTTAATTGCACAATGATGGATTCGTTTAAATTAAATTATTGAACAATGAAACTGATTTTATTTCAATGAAAATGTGTTTTATTAATTAAATATTAATTAGTACAGGAAGCTCCAGTAAGCCGTTAATTCATATTGCCGGCAATAGAGCTTTCTGTACTAATCATCACTTTACTTTAATTAAAACATCAAATGTTTCTTCTAATTATGTTATCACAATAGCATTATTAGAAGAAACATTTAGAATTATATGTGCGCTCAGCTGATTGGCTGATCGGCTGAGCGTACATATAATTAGCGGGTCTGCAGTACAATGACTTCATTGTGCTGCAGACCAGCAAAGAGGACACATCGGGGTGAGTATAGAGCTCTCCCCACCCCCTCCCCTGCACCCCTCCCAGCAAGGAAGGGGGGTCACTTAACCCCTTCCTTGCTGGTATGGGTGCAGTCTGACATCAGTCTGGCCCACTGGACCACTGGCACCCGGCTCTTCCCAGTACCCCTGGTGGCATTGGGTACTGGGGTAATAATGGGGGTTAGTGTTAGCCATTTTATACCGGCTAAGGCTGGGTTCACACTATGTATATTTGAGGCTGTATTTGGTCCTCATGTCAGGTCCTCATAGCAACCAAAACCAGGAGTGGATTGAAAACACAGAAAGGATCTGTTCACACAATGTTGAAATTGAGTGGATGGCCGCCATATAACAGTAAATAACGGCCATTATTTCAATACCACAGCCGTTGTTTTAAAATAACAGCAAATATTTGCCATTAAATGACGGCCATCCACTCAATTACAACATTATGTGAACATAGCCTTTCTGTGTTTTCAATCCACTCCTGGTTTTGGTTGCTATACAGCCTCACAAATACAGCCTCAAATATACATAGTGTGAACCCAGCCTAACACTAGGCCCCAACTTAGTAATGGATTCCGTCTATTAGACGGCTTCCACTACTAAGTCTATAAAGTAAAGAAATAAAGACAAGACACAAGTTAAAAAATTTTTTTTATTCAAATAAAAACACCCCCACACCCCTCATTGACCATTTTATAAAAAAACAACAACAAACAACCGCTGGTCATCGACGTAGTCCACGTAATCCGACGTAATCCACAGGATACCGATATCTGAAAAACAAAAAGGGAGAAACACACAAAAAACACACAAACAGGAGCACAACACCCATCATTGTGAGCGGTGTTGTGCTCCTTACAGTATGCAGCATCTTTACAGATCGCTGCTTACAGTCTGGCCCCCAAGGGGTTAAGGGAGGATGTATTGCATCCCCCTTAACCCCTTGGGGGCCAGACTGATGTCAGACTGCACCCATCCCAGCAAGGAAGGGGTTAAGTGACCCCCCTCCTTGCTGGGAGGGGTGCAGTGCTGGGGAGGGGGTGGGGAGAGCTCTATACTCACCCCGATGTGTCCTCTTTGCTGGTCCGCAGCACAATGAAGTCACTGTACTGCGGACCCGCTAATTATATGTGCGCTCAGCCAATCAGCTGAGCGCACATATAATTCTAAATGTTTCTTCTAATAATGCTATTGTGATAACATAATAAACAAATCCATTATTGTGCAATTAAATATACTGTCAAAAAATAAATATATATTGTAGGGATCTTCCCGGGGGATGGTGTGTTTGGACACAGTTCACAGCAGACTTGGACTTGTAAAACAACAGCTTGGCGTTTATTTTCAGCATAAACAGTCCGTAACAGAAATATAGCAACACTGTGCTTTAAGAACAAAACAAAAAGGTCTTGCCCGTCTGGGCGCTAACTAACAACGCAGGTTACCTCTCTGGCACTTCAGTGGTCAGTTTTGCGGGGTGTGAACAGGCCCCAGCAGCTGCTGTCTTCCCAGCTCTCACCAAACAGCATGCAGGCTGTTCACTCCTGGCTGAGAGAGCGAGACCTGTATACTGAGCCCACCTTTTGCCTTCTCAGGCTGATTGGGATCAGAGCTCACCTGATCCCAAAACCCACACTGGATCGAGGGGGAGGGAATGGCAAGTCCCACTACCAAAACCTACCTGCCATTCCATGTAAATCCAGGCCCGGCAATAATAAATAATAGCTCAGCAGCATAACACTGCTGAGCACAGATGCCTCCTGGACTCACCATCTCACACTATGTATCAACCTGGGTGAGATGTACATCCCCTCGAGCACTTTACCAGTGACATGTCCACATATCCCCCCCCTCTTCTTCAGACCGGAGGGCTGAGCATTTTATCCCCACAGACAGTGTACCCTAGATAGGGCGTCAGCATTTGCCTGTAATTTCCCTGGCCGGTGTTCCACCATGAAATTAAAGTTTTGGAGGGAAAGAAACCACCTAGTCAACCTCGCGTTTTTCTCCTTGTTTAATTTCATCCATGTTAGGGGGGCATGGTCTGTCACTAACTTAAACCTCCTGCCTAGTAAGTAGTACTTCAGGGATTCTAGGGCCCACTTCACTGCCAGACATTCTCGCTCAACTATGGCGTAGTTTTTCTCGGCCGGGGATAGTTTCCTGCTTAAGTACATCACCGGGTGCTCCTCGCCATTCACGACCTGTGAGAGGACGGCACCTAACCCTGTGTTAGAGGCATCTGTCTGTACTAGAAACTCTCGCCTAAAGTCAGGGGTAACTAGCACAGGCTGTTGGCACAAGGCAGACTTAAGGCTTTGAAAAGCTTTCTCAGCCTCTGGAGTCCATGTCACCATTGCGGACTTCGCACCCTTTGTCAGGTCAGTTAGTGGGGCTGCAACTGAAGCAAAATTCGGCACAAACCTTCGGTAATAGCCCGTAATACCCAGGAAAGCTCTGACTTGTTTCTTTGTGAGGGGTTGAGGCCAATTCTGTATTGCCTCAATTTTATTTAGTTGTGGTTTCACTAACCCCCTCCCAATAATGTAGCCCAAGTATTTGGCCTCCTCTAAGGCTAGTGCACACTTCTCTGCATTGATGGTTAACCCCGCAGCACTTATGGCATCTAACACCGCCTGGACCTTACAGAGGTGACTTTCCCAATCCGGACTAAAAATGACCACATCATCGAGGTAGGCAGCAGAGTAATCACGATGTGGTCGCAGAATCAAGTCCATCAACCTCTGAAAAGTGGCAGGGGCTCCATGTAACCCGAATGGCATCACTACGTATTGGAAGAGCCCATCAGGGGTGGAGAATGCAGTCTTCTCTCTAGCCTTAGGAGTGAGTGGGATCTGCCAGTAGCCCTTAGTGAGATCGAGGGTAGTTATGTACCTGGCATTACCCATCCTTTCTATCAACTCATCTACCCTGGGCATGGGGTAGGCATCGAACTTGGAGATCTCATTTACCTTTCTAAAGTCATTACAGAACCTCCAAGTTCCATTGGGCTTTGGGATTAACACAATCGGGCTGGACCACTCGCTCTGGGACACCTCAATGACTCCTAGGTCAAGCATACGTTTTACCTCAGATGATACCGCCTCCCTCCGTGCTTCTGGTATCCTATAGGGCTTCAGGTTTACTCTGCTTCTAGGCTCAGTTTCAATATGATGACTAATGAGATGCGTACGCCCTGGTAGGTCAGAAAACTTGTCTTTATTTCTCTGCAGGAACTCCTTAGCTTCCTGCTTCTGGGATACTGATAGGGTGTCACCAATCCTGACTGGAGGGATTGGTGGTGACAGATGACCAACAGGCTTTGTCGCCACCAAGGATTCCCTGTCTTTCCAGGGCTTGATCAAGTTTATGTGATAAACTTGGAAAGGCTTCCTTCTACCTGGTTGGTGTACCTTGTAGTTGACCTCACTGATCTTCTCTACAATTTCATAGGGACCCTGCCACTTGGCTAAGAATTTGCTTTCTACCGTGGGAACAAGTATGAGTACCCGGTCACCTGGGCTAAATGTCCTGACTCTTGCAGAACGATTGTATATTCTGCTTTGGCCCTCTTGCGCCCTCTGGAGGTGTTCCCTTACTAGGGGCATTACAGTGGCTATACGGTCCTGCATTTGTGCTACATGCTCTATAACACTCTTGTATGGGGTGGACTCACTTTCCCATGTCTCTTTCGCTATATCCAACAAACCCCTAGGGTGACGACCATAGACTAATTCGAAGGGAGAGAACCCTGTGGACGCTTGGGGTACTTCCCTAATAGAAAACATCAGGTAAGGTAGTAAGTGATCCCAATCCCGACCATCCTTTTCCACCACTTTTTTTAACATATGTTTCAGGGTTTTATTAAACCTCTCCACTAACCCGTCTGTCTGGGGATGATATACAGAGGTACGTAGGTGTGAGATTTTAAACAGTTTGCATAGCTCTTTCATCACCTTTGACACAAATGGGGTACCTTGGTCAGTCAAGATTTCCTTGGGGATCCCCACCCTGGAAAACATATAAAACAATTCCCGTGCAATTGTTTTAGAGGCAGTGTTTCTTAGGGGTACAGCCTCAGGATAGCGGGTCGCGTAGTCTAACACAACTAGAATGTACTGGTGACCCCTAGCTGACTTTACAATGGGACCCACCAAGTCCATTGCGATCCGGTCAAAAGGTACCTCTATGATGGGGAGTGGGACCAAAGGACTGCGGAAATGCGACACTGGAGCGCTAAGCTGACATGTGGGGCACGACTCACAGTATTTTTTTATGTCAGCATAAATCGCAGGCCAATAAAACCTCTGGAGGACTCTCTCCTGCGTTTTATCTGTCCCCAAGTGGCCCCCAAGGACGTGATTATGGGCCATGTCGAGTACCTGACGCCGGTACGACTTAGGCACCAGGAGCTGTTCCACAACCTCATCATTAATTTTAGTGACTCTATAGTAGAGATCATTAGCCATAGAAAAATGTGGAAACTTTCTCTCAGCTTCTGGTTCCTGAGGTACCCCATTCATAACAGTGACCTGCTCTCTCGCATTTTTGAGAGTGGGGTCCTGTAATTGTGCAGTACCAAAATTATCCCTAGACACCTCTAAGTCTGGAACATTCTGCGCAGTGGGAGGAGCCTCTTCCTCACCAGCCAGGACCTGCAAAGGAAAAGCATCATTTTCATCCTGTACATTTTTATCATTTACCGTGGGTAATGCAATAGACTTAGGGGTCTCCTCACTCCTTTCAGGGGATTGTTGTTTTCCCCATAGAGCCCAGAACAATGGAAAATCACGCCCCAATATCACATTATGCATAAGATTTTTAACCACACCCACTTCATATTGTACAGCGCCTAGTTCAGTCCCGACATTAGCCCGTACTATAGGGTAAACCTTTGTATCACCATGTATGCATACCACACTCATATGTCTTGCTGGCACAAAGTCCCCAGTCACCAGACTGGCATGCACCAGGGTGACAAGGCTTCCTGAGTCCAGCAACGCCTTAACAGGAAAGTTATTTACAGTAATGTTGCAGATTTGCGGTTCAGTCTCTAGTCCAGTGACCGCAACAAAAGACGGTTCCGCAAATAGCGACTGACGCCGGCTAGCGTCACACTCCATGGGCTCAGTGGTAAGAGGGCAATGGGCAGACATATGTCCCGTCTCATGGCATCTCCAGCACTGGATAGGGCCTGGTCTCCTTGGCAGGGAGTCCTTTTTAGGGCCACTTTGAGCCACCGGGGACCATCACCAGTCTTTTGCCCCTGAGACACCTCCTGAGCGCTCTTCCCTCTATCAGCACCCCTCCACACTCCCCCAATAGATGGAAGTCTCTTACCAGCTGATGGCACAGATCTGGCACTCCGGGGAGGTGACGGTGCTGCAGGAACATCACGGAGGTAGTCCTCAGTCGCCTGGAACCTCTCCACAAGGTTGACAAGTTCGTCGGCACTCTTAGGGTCGCCTTGTCCCACCAAGCGTTGCAGATCAGCAGGAAGTGCACGGAGGTAGCGATCCATCACGACCCTCTCTAGGATCTGGGCAGGAGTAGAAGTGTCTGGCTCCAACCATTTTCTTGCCAGATGAATCAGGTCGTACATCTGGGACCTCGCTGACTTGTCCAGACTGTAGCTCCAGTTGCGGACCCTCCGGGCACGGACAGCAGCAGTAACTCCTAGTCGGGCGAGTATCTCTGCTCTTAGCCGAGGATAGTCCTTGACCTCTTGCTCACTGAGGTCATAGTAGGCCTTTTGAGGTTCGCCTGTTAAATAGGGCGCAATCACTTCTGCCCACTCAGTGGAGGGTAGCTTTTCTCGCTCAGCCACACGCTCAAAGACAGTTAAGTAGGCCTCAACATCGTCATCAGCAGTCATCTTTTGCAGCGCACGCTGCACAGCTCTTCTTACAGACAAAGTCTCTGGCGCGGCTGCTGCCACCAGCTGGGGATTAGCACCTGCAGACGCCTCTTGCTTTGCTATCAGGTGCTCAATAAGTCTCTGTTGTTGAGCCATTGCTTGCTGATGTGCAGCCATTGTCTGTTCATGGCGCAGGTTAGCATCTGTCAGAGCCTGTTGTTGCTGCCTATTAGCCTGTTCATGGCGCAGGTTAGCGTCTGTCAGAGCCTGTTGTTGCTGCATATTAGCCTGCTCATGGCGAAGGTTAGCGGCCTCCTGATCCTGTTTAGCGGCTGCCTGAGCCTGTTGTTGTGCGGCCAATGCCTGTTGCTGTTGCAGACTCACTTGCATTAACTGCTTCATCATCTCCTCCATGTTGCTTGTCTGTTTTTGGAGTGAAGCAGCAGCCTTCACCCAGGACATATGCCGCTGTAGCCAAGTTGATGCACACCATTGCCCCTAGCAACCCTTTTGCCCGCTCCGCAGCACCAATTGTAGGGATCTTCCCGGGGGATGGTGTGTTTGGACACAGTTCACAGCAGACTTGGACTTGTAAAACAACAGCTTGGCGTTTATTTTCAGCATAAACAGTCCGTAACAGAAATATAGCAACACTGTGCTTTAAGAACAAAACAAAAAGGTCTTGCCCGTCTGGGCGCTAACTAACAACGCAGGTTACCTCTCTGGCACTTCAGTGGTCAGTTTTGCGGGGTGTGAACAGGCCCCAGCAGCTGCTGTCTTCCTAGCTCTCACCAAACAGCATGCAGGCTGTTCACTCCTGGCTGAGAGAGCGAGACCTGTATACTGAGCCCACCTTTTGCCTTCTCAGGCTGATTGGGATCAGAGCTCACCTGATCCCAAAACCCACACTGGATCGAGGGGGAGGGAATGGCAAGTCCCACTACCAAAACCTACCTGCCATTCCATGTAAATCCAGGCCCGGCAATAATAAATAATAGCTCAGCAGCATAACACTGCTGAGCACAGATGCCTCCTGGACTCACCATCTCACACTATGTATCAACCTGGGTGAGATGTACATCCCCTCGAGCACTTTACCAGTGACATGTCCACAATATATAAATATACATTTATTTATATATATATTTATTTTAACAGTATATTTAATTGCAAAATGATGGATTCGTTTAAATTTAATTATTGAACAATGAAAGGGACTTTATTACAACGAAAATGTGTTTTATTAACTCAATATATTAACCATGAGAGGCATCGGCATACTGCAGAGGATCGCAAACCCCGGTAATAGCAATTCATGTAAACTGTTTCCCTGCTTTCCCAGAGGTGTTTGCATCTATGACCGTATGTTTTCAGCCGCATGTCTATTTTTTCCCACGGCCGTAGTTTCAGCCGCACATTTCCAGCCGCATAAAAAATACAGACTCACACATACATAGTGTGAACATAGCCTTAATATGCAAAAAATTAAATAAACACAATTTCTGCATTATCCCCCCAAAGAATCAAAGTTAATTTGACTCCGCCGGATCTCTGAAGGATTCCTGTGGTATCTGGTGCCAAGGTATTTGCAAGATTTGTATTTTTCAGCACATCCCACAGGTGCTCAATCAGATTTATACCTGGGAAGTCTAGAGGCCACACCATGTACCCTTCAAACCATTCCTAAATAGTTTTTGCAGTGTGGCAGAGAACATTATTCTGCTTTTTTTTTTTAATCAGATCTTTTTTTATTGAAAAAAAAAGTTTTTTTTACAAACACAACAAGTGTTTCATTTTCACCCTCCCCCTTCCCACCCCCCTTCCCAATGCCCCAAACAGTGGGACAAAAAAAAAAAAAAAAGTACAAAAATATAAAGGAAAAACCAAACATTTGATCATAAAACCTCAAGTAGCCAAAGAAAACATATAAATCTTGCATACAATACCACAAGAAAAACACTCAGCATATCGGGGGTTTCTGTCCCCAACATTATTCTGTTAAACAAGGCCAATGCCATTATAAGATACTACTGGCAGGAATGGGTGTACTTTTTGTGCAACAATGTTTAGATACATTGGAAGTTCTATAGATGTTTTTATATAATGTATTACCGTGTCTGCGCAGTTCTGCCACACTGATAGTTTATTGACATCCAGGAAGTGAAGAAAACTGTCCTCCCTGAAATCCACTCTTTCTCCTGCTCCCTCTGTGCTCTCCCCTCACAGGAGATGGACCATGTGACCTCCATCTCACATTCAGTTTGTTTGCTGAGCACATCCTGCGGAGAGTGGGTCTAGAAGGGGCCATACGAAAAGACACATGGGATTGATGCAAGGCCCTGAAAGGAGTGGCCTATGAGTGGGGACTAGCACGACCGTATTTACCCCTAAGCACCAGTGGTCTGGTGCCTAGGGCAGCACCTTTCAGGGGGGCAGCAACAGGGAGCAGAGGGAAAGAAACTACTTTTTTTTTTAGTCTCCCACCTGCCGTTCAGACTTGCCGGTAAATCTGGTGTCTTTTCAAGAGGAGGATGGGGGGGAGGGGTATGGTGGTATTGGTCAGGTCTGGTGTGACAGTGTTAAATGTGACGCCTGGAGCTATTGTGGTGATGCCCCGCTGGGAGGCATGACCAGTCACTTGCCAGATGGGGAAGTGTGACTTGGTTGGGGAATAGCTCAGCCAGGTGTTATGCAACAAGTGCCCGTTGGGCACACAGGTATAATGGCACACCTGCTTTTAGTTTAGTGAGGCTGGCTATACCCTTTCCTCTGTGGTCAGTAACCTGCCGGGCTGTTTGGGGACCCTTGGATGTCCAGTGGTCCGGAGTGGAGTCGTGACCACCCGGACTATCGGTACCGCCACCCACAGAAAGGGAAGATGACCCAAGGAAGATGCAATGACTGTGTAGGTGCTTGGACAAGAATCACAGAGTCCCGTTACAATAAATAAACTCTTCTTTACTGCAGGAATACTTGATACAGTGATACACAATAGGCGTTTGGCTTGATAAGACACCTTGGACTTTAGTAATTAGATCTGTGCTAAGAGCTTGAAAGGGAGTACAGCCGTGCTCACTGAGTTGTGTGCTGAGAGGTAGAAGTTCAGGGAAGTAGAGAGCAGGATGTCGAGAGAGTCCCAACCCAAAGTAGTACTGTGCTCTGCCGGAACTTGAGAAGTAGAATAGATAGAAATACTTGAAAGTAGAAAGAATACTTGTGCCCGTGTTTCGACTCTTTTGGTCTTTGCACCACCTATTGCCCACCAGTATCAGGTGACACCTCCTAGCCCCAGACCTTGTTACCAGGGATGAGTAGAGTGGCCAAGGTTTCTTGGTGACACCCACGCTGCCAGATAGAGTACGTAGGCTTCTAGCTACTGTGCTCTATCCGGATTAGTTCATATTTCTTCAGGACACTGTCCTGCACTTTAAGACTGGTTCTCAGCATGGGCTGGGATGATCCCTGACTTGTCCTCTCTAAGGCTATGTTCACACTATGTAAAAGTTGGCGACGGCAACAACGGCTGTACTTTGTACGGTGTGGAACACTGCCTTATCTGCTATGGGATCCCGGCCGGAGCGTATACAAATAGTATACGCTCCGTCCGGGATCCCATGCAGCGCCGCAAAGAACTGACATGTCAGTTTTCTGAGGCCACAATTCAGTGAATTGCGGCCGCAGAAAGACCTGTCAGTTCACACAATGAAGCGAGCGGCTCCGGCCGCAAGCTTCATTGCGTGCTGTGTGAAGTTCTGATGCAGGTGCGCGGTGATGCGCCCGCATCAGAACACTGCAGTACTGTCTGGGATGATCTTTGCAGAGATCTTTGCGTTCAGACCGCAGCGAGTATATAGTATGTGGGAACTGCCAGGACCTGCCGGACTCGCAGCGAGAATCTCGCTGCGAGTCAGTTCGTGTGAATATACCCTAAGTGTGCGTTCAGCACTGCATAGCGCATAGAAGTGCTGCTTTCAAAAAGAGAGTGTACTTGCTTCCCGTTTTGCGTCTGTTCACCATCACTCCTCAGACTACACTGGACACTGACTAGTTGTGTTAGCCCTCTTCCTCTCCCCACGTGACAACTTCCTACAGCATATGTAACATGTGCTGTGAGTGGGTGAGAAGAGAGTGCAAAAAAAAAGAGAAGGATAGAGATGGGTAGAAAAGAGAAAGAGCTCTCAGTGGTTCACAGATCACAGAGACAATAACCCTTTTACTGCTACAGCTGTGCAACACTTAGGCATGCAGTACATATAATAGCAACATCTAGTGGTAAAACACAGGTAATGCAAATGCCAGAGGAAGATACAGCTGGCCCGCACCACTAATTAGAACACCAATATCTAGGAGTCTGCGGCGGTAGGCGTGCAGGACAGGTGGCAGGTATTCGGCTGAAGACCGGGGGTGCAAGACGATATAGTAGTAATGTAAATTGTGAAATGTAGATAAATCAGCACTCACCCGGTAACTTGCATCAGCTCACTTTATTTCATCTGCCATCGGTGGCGGGGAGGGGAAGGTGCGGACGCGCACTGGGACGGCCGTTTCGGGGATACGCCCCCTTTGTCGACCAGGTGATTGCGTCATGAGGGGAAAGGTGTGCCTTATATACAGGTAACGTGCACGTGACCAAAGAAAGAAAACACAAAGATACAAAAACAAATCATCATACAAATACACTGAGATCATTACGCTCGTTTAGGCCGAGCGGACCAGTAGCGCTGAGCCGAGAGATCCAGAGGGACTCCTTCTTTAGGAGTACTTGGTGCCTGTCGGCTCCCTCTGGTACTTGAGTAACTCTTTCTAGTCCGAGGAATTTCAGAGTCCTTACATTGCCTTGGTGGACAGTCCGTATATGCTCTATTAACCGTGGGACACCTTTACCTGTCTTCACGGAGTATGCATGCTCTTTGAACCTTACCCATAACGGTCTTTTCGTTTTCCCCACATAATATGACCCACAATTGCAGATTATGGCATATACAACGAACGAGGATTTCCATGTAATGAAATCCCTGATTATGCATTCACATCCTCCCAGACGGATAAAAGAGACATCTAATAATTGGATGCAATATTTGCACTGTCCGCACCTTCTATTCCCCTGGGGTAGCGTTCTTGATAACCAATCTTTATTTTTATTATAAATAGGGGGTTTAGGGGTATTGAGGTGATCAGCTATGGTTTTGTTTTTTCTGTAGGAGATACATGGTTTCCTTGCAGCTATATCCCTGAGATCGGGGTCTGATTCTAAAAGGTGCCAATGTTTCTTAATGGCCTCTTGTAGAGCTACATTCATAGCTGAGTTTTGAAAAATGAAATTGAACCTTTTATCCTCATGGGATGTGTGTATGACTGTTTTGTGCACTAGCTCAATGTCGTGCTTCCCTGACTAGAGTAATGGGGTATCCTCTCTCAGCAAACCTCCTCTCCATCTCGGCTGCCTGTTTGTTGAAGGACTCATCAGTGGAATTCACCCTGCGCAAGCGCAGCATTTGGCTGTAAGGGATTGCTTTCTTAACATGCGCAGGGTGTGAGCTGTCGAAATGGAGAAGAGAGTTGCTAGAGGTAGGCTTCCTATATACTGAGGTGTGGATCTCATTATCGCGGACATTGACTAAGACGTCTAAAAACTCCAATGAGTGACCCCCAAACTTAGATGTAAAAAACATATTAACGTGATTTTGTGTGTTCAAAAAATTTATAAACTCAGAAAACTGTGCCTCTGTGCCTAACCAAACAACAAAAACGTCGTCCACGAAACGATGGTACGATCTAATGAACTTAATGTAAGGGTTGTCTGTGGAAAAAACAACATCGTGTTCCAGCTTAGCGAGGAACAGGTTGGCATACGTACAGGAGACCGGCGTGCCCATGGCTGTACCGATCTCCTGACGATACCACCTGTCCTCGTAGCGGAACACGTTGTTGGTAAGAATAAAAGATAAGGCCTCACCAACAAAATCTCGCATGGCTGCAGAATTTCCGCCCTGAGTAACATACCATTTAACTGCCTCTACACCCGCATCATATGGGATGCGGGTGTAGAGGCTTTCCACGTCAATGGAGGCTAAGGCACAATCCTCGGTCCAGACAGTGTCATTAAGGACTTTTAGAAAATCACTTGAATCTTTTATATATGTTGGAGTGCTTTTTAGAATGGGATTGAGGAGCCAATCTAGAAATTGTGACAGGCTTTCTGTGACAGAATTTATGGCGGAGACTATGGGTCTCCCAGGTGGCATGTCCAGGGACTTGTGTACCTTTGGTAGGAAATACCACCTGGGAGGTCTCGGAGCATCCGGGAGGAGTTTTTCTGCTAGTTTTTTATCCAAAGCGCCGGTAGTTGTGTGTTTATTTAGCAATTTTCTGAGCCCTTCTTGTATGCCTGTCATGGGGTCCTTCTTCAGGATAGTGTATGTACTATTATCCCCTAATTGGCGTTGGGCTTCGGTTTGATAGTACGCTTTGGACATAATTACAGCTGCCCCCCCTTTGACAGCTCGGCGCACTACCAAGTCTTGCCGTGACTTCAGCCATTTAATGGCTCTATTCTCCCTGTCAGAGATATTCATGGAAGCTGGTGGATATCTAAGTGCCTTTACATCTGTGTCCTGGAGACGTCAGTAATACCCAGCAATGTAATCAACATCTCAGGAGCTGATATTCCTCCGGATTGCCTTCAAACACTTTCTAAGGGACTGAACTTTGGCCTGTGCGAAAACTTTGATTTACCCACCTTTGAAATAGATTTATTCAAAGCGATCAGGAAGATAAATTTGGTGAAATTCTTCGCAAATAATAAATAAAATAAATAAATAAAATGTTCTATAGGACCCTTAGGGTTCCAGGTGCCCAGCGGCTTTAATGCCGAGGAGGTAGAATGCCTAAGACTGCTGGCAGATTTTCCAGCTTCTACCAATATCGTCCCCGATATTGACCATATTGGCTTTACAGGGGGAAAAAAATCCTCCTTTACCCCCCAGGTCACGCCTGGAGGACCACTGGATCTCTTTCACAAGTCTGTAATTAGAGATGTAAAGGCACTTAGATATCCACCAGCTTCCATGAATATCTCTGACAGGGAGAATAGAGCCATTAAATGGCTGAAGTCACGGCAAGACTTGGTAGTGCGCCGAGCTGACAAAGGGGGGGCAGCTGTAATTATGTCCAAAGCGTACTATCAAACCGAAGCCCAACGCCAATTAGGGGATAATAGTACATACATTATCCTGAAGAAGGACCCCATGACAGGCATACAAGAAGGGCTCAGAAAATTGCTAAATAAACACACAACTACCGGCGCTTTGGATAAAAAACTAGCAGAAAAACTCCTCCCGGATGCTCCGAGACCTCCCAGGTGGTATTTCCTACCAAAGGTACACAAGTCCCTGGACATGCCACCTGGGAGACCCATAGTCTCCGCCATAAATTCTGTCACAGAAAGCCTGTCACAATTTCTAGATTGGCTCCTCAATCCCATTCTAAAAAGCACTCCAACATATATAAAAGATTCAAGTGATTTTCTAAAAGTCCTTAATGACACTGTCTGGACCGAGGATTGTGCCTTAGCCTCCATTGACGTGGAAAGCCTCTACACCCGCATCCCATATGATGCGGGTGTAGAGGCAGTTAAATGGTATGTTACTCAGGGCGGAAATTCTGCAGCCATGCGAGATTTTGTTGGTGAGGCCTTATCTTTTATTCTTACCAACAACGTGTTCCGCTACGAGGACAGGTGGTATCGTCAGGAGATCGGTACAGCCATGGGCACGCCGGTCTCCTGTACGTATGCCAACCTGTTCCTCGCTAAGCTGGAACACGATGTTGTTTTTTCCACAGACAACCCTTACATTAAGTTCATTAGATCGTACCATCGTTTCGTGGACGACGTTTTTGTTGTTTGGTTAGGCACAGAGGCACAGTTTTCTGAGTTTATAAATTTTTTGAACACACAAAATCACGTTAATATGTTTTTTACATCTAAGTTTGGGGGTCACTCATTGGAGTTTTTAGACGTCTTAGTCAATGTCCGCGATAATGAGATCCACACCTCAGTATATAGGAAGCCTACCTCTAGCAACTCTCTTCTCCATTTCGACAGCTCACACCCTGCGCATGTTAAGAAAGCAATCCCTTACAGCCAAATGCTGCGCTTGCGCAGGGTGAATTCCACTGATGAGTCCTTCAACAAACAGGCAGCCGAGATGGAGAGGAGGTTTGCTGAGAGAGGATACCCCATTACTCTAGTCAGGGAAGCACGACATAGAGCTAGTGCACAAAACAGGGCTAATCTCCTATCACCCCCAGTCATACACACATCCCATGAGGATAAAAGGTTCAATTTCATTTTTCAAAACTCAGCTATGAATGTAGCTCTACAAGAGGCCATTAAGAAACATTGGCACCTTTTAGAATCAGACCCCGATCTCAGGGATATAGCTGCAAGGAAACCATGTATCTCCTACAGAAAAAACAAAACCATAGCTGATCACCTCAATACCCCTAAACCCCCTATTTATAATAAAAATAAAGATTGGTTATCAAGAACGCTACCCCAGGGGAATAGAAGGTGCGGACAGTGCAAATATTGCATCCAATTATTAGATGTCTCTTTTATCCGTCTGGGAGGATGTGAATGCATAATCAGGGATTTCATTACATGGAAATCCTCGTTCGTTGTATATGCCATAATCTGCAATTGTGGGTCATATTATGTGGGGAAAACGAAAAGACCGTTATGGGTAAGGTTCAAAGAGCATGCATACTCCGTGAAGACAGGTAAAGGTGTCCCACGGTTAATAGAGCATATACGGACTGTCCACCAAGGCAATGTAAGGACTCTGAAATTCCTCGGACTAGAAAGAGTTACTCAAGTACCAGAGGGAGCCGACAGGCACCAAGTACTCCTAAAGAAGGAGTCCCTCTGGATCTCTCGGCTCAGCGCTACTGGTCCGCTCGGCCTAAACGAGCGTAATGATCTCAGTGTATTTGTATGATGATTTGTTTTTGTATCTTTGTGTTTTCTTTCTTTGGTCACGTGCACGTTACCTGTATATAAGGCACACCTTTCCCCTCATGACGCAATCACCTGGTCGACAAAGGGGGCGTATCCCCGAAACGGCCGTCCCAGTGCGCGTCCGCACCTTCCCCTCCCCGCCACCGATGGCAGATGAAATAAAGTGAGCTGATGCAAGTTACCGGGTGAGTGCTGATTTATCTACATTTCACAAAAAACACAGGTAATACTTCACTACCACTAATACTTTGAAGTACAGGCTTTTGCGAGGGGTGTAAAGACGACTTACACCCATGGTGGGACACCACACTATTACCTATCAAGTGGGGAAATTTGTTTATGTTTTAAGCATTTAAACACCATGAAAAACGTGATTCAGTTTCTCCATGTAGAGAAATGCATGTGGCTGAAACCCCGCTCCCATTTCTTCATGATGCTAAATGGGGAGTGAAGATGGGGAGTCTTCAGGTTTAGTAGCTAGGGCAGCAACAGCTGTTAATACGGCCATGTGGACGGGGTTACAGAAGTGGGAGAAACAGGACATTCTGACTGCACTGCAAAGCCTATTGGGAAATGTTGTCTGATAGCAGTGCAGGGGAAGAGGAACAGCAAGGGAGATAAAGCATAAAACTGCATCAGAGGAGTAGGGCTAATGTACAACAACATGGAGAGTTTGTAATTATTTTTACAAGGTTGCCCAGAGTTCCCCTTTAATAGAAAATTTGACAAACAAGGCCACTTTCTTCCATTGCGCTACACTCCATAGTGCAGGATTATGTGCAGTGCACATAATCAAGTAGGCTCTAATCATGTAAACAAAGTAACACAAATGTGCAAACACAGCCTCAAAAAGTCAGGTTATCTAAGAAGTAAGCAATATTTACCTCCACAACTGCTGTCCCTGCTTCCTGGTGACAACACACAGGAAATGCCTGCTCAGCCAATCACAGAGGGGCTGTCACTGATGTGGCAATAGATTGGTGATTGGCATTTTCTGTGTGTTGAGATGTCACTAGGAAGCAGTTGGCAGCAGGGACACTGGCAGCATTGGACATGACGTGACAGTTGTTGTGATGCCTATGTAGATATATCTTTTATGTATTACTGGAGTTTTTATTTTTTTTTCTGTGTTTAGGATGACCTGTCAGTTGACCTGGAGAACTGCTGCAGTGATACAGTGAGCAGTAATGAAGATTTACATTCTCTGGACTCATCACTTCAGGGCACTGAATATTACAAGGATCTCATAATGATGGATGATAAGAATACTGATGAGCACATTCCCAAACCTGCAGCTGCTGCATTTTGTGTTGCCAGTGGATCTAATATTAGCTTTGACAGTGGAGAAGTTATAATAACTTACACTAAGCCTTTCCTCTGTCCCATGAATCTGGAACCTGGAAGTATCTCTGAGCCTCAAACAAATATGGAAGAGCGATCCCAGGAAGACCTGGCAAGGGCACAGGAGGCTATCCCCATTCTAGTGAGGTCCCTTTCAACCTCTAGGCGGCACAGCTGGGATGAAGCAATTTCATCCACAGATCCCGTTCGCAGGTAAGAAATATAAGAATTTACATGGTTTATTTCTGTGTTGCAGTTTTTTTCAGATGTGCTGTATTTGATACTAGGTTGGGATATAATACAGTGTTAGGCTATGTTCCCACACAGTATTTGAATTGTGTGGATTAAAAAAAACACAAAAAGTGTAGGTTCACACACTGTTGAAATTCAGTGGAAGGCTATCATTTAATGACAAATATTTGCAGTTATTTTAAAACAACGCTGTTATTTGCCATTACATGGCAGCCATTCACTAGATTTAAACAGTGTGTGAACATAGCCTTTCTGTGTTTTCAATCCACTTCTGATTTTGGTTGCAAAAGACTGAGCAAAAATACTGTGTTGGAACATACCTTAAAAAGGATGTACCATCCGGTACATCCTCTTTAACCTGAACCCACGGACCGATCGGCTCCGGCACGGGGAAGCCGGTGCCACGGTCTGTTTTTCGGACCGCCGCCCGGTTCCCGTGCACGGCGCCGTTTGATCCAGCGGTACCGGCCGGTGCTCAAGCCCCCAGTGGGAGGCCCTCCCCTGTATGACGTGGCTCCATTCATTCTAAGCGAGCCGCGTCATACAGGGGAGGCTTGAGCACCGGCCGGTACCGCTGGATTGAACGGCGCCGTGCACGGGAACCGGGCGGCGGTCCGAAAAACTGGCCGCGGCACCGGCTTCCCTGTGCCGGCGCCGATCGATCTTTGGGTTCAGGTTAAAGAGGATGTACCGGGTGGTACATCCTCTTTAAAGTGTAATTATTATTTTGTTTTTTACTTTTTTTTAACCCTTAGAGGACCGGGCCAATTTCAATTTTTGCGTTTTTGTTTTTCCCTCCTTAAAAGGCCAAAGCACTTGCATTTTTTTACCTAGAAACCCACATGTACACTGCGAAACCAGAAAAAAATTCAATGTGTGGTGAAATTGAGAAAAAAAACGCATTTCTTTTATTTGTTTTTGGTTTTTTTTCGTTTTTACGCCGTTTGCCCTGGGGTAAAACTGACTTGTTATATATGTTCCTCAAGTTGTTACGATTACAAAGATATGTAACATGTATAACTTTAATTGTATCTGATGGCCTGTAAAAAATTCAAACCATTGTTAACAAATATATGTTCCTTAAAATTGCTCTATTCCCAGGCTTATAGCGCTTTTATCCTTTTGGTCTATGGAGCTGTGTGAGGTGTCATTTTTTGCGCCATGATGTGTTCTTTCTATCGGTACCTTGATTGTGCATATGCGACTTTTTGATCGCTTTTTATAACAATTTTTATGGATTTGGGATTTTTTGGCGCTTATGCCATTTACCGTGCGAGATCAGGAATGTGATTAATTAATATTTTGGGCGATTATGCATGTGGGGATACCAAACATGTTTATTTATTTTTATTTATAACATGGGAAAAGGGGAGGCTTTTTATTGATAATAAGGCTGCATTCACACGTTCCGAGAAGTTGTTCGTGCTCACGGATCCGTGCGCACGGACAATTTTACAGCCCATTGCTTTCTATGGGGCTATTCAGATGTTCCGTGATTTCACGGATCCATGATCCGTTCCGTTAAAAAATTGGACATGTCATTACTCGGAACGGATGCACGGAAAGGATTCCCCATAGAAATCAATGAGATCCGTGTTTTTCACGGATGTACACGGATGTGACATCCGTGTTAATCCGTGAAAAACACGGATGTGATGTAATCAATGTCATTTAAAATGCTGTAAGACAGATCCGTGAAAAAAACGGACACAGTTACAAAACGGATGCAAAACGGACTGTTTTGCACGGATCACGGAGGTAGCTGCCGGACCGCAATCACGGACCGGGAAAATCACTGAATATGTGAATGCAGCCTTACACTTTTTTTTTTCTTTTACACTTATACTAGAAGCCCCCCTGGGGGACTACTAGTATAAGTACACTGATCTCTCATTGAGATCTATGCTGCATAGAAAAGCAGCATAGATCGATGAGATAGGCACATTGATTGTTTCCGGCTGCTGCAGCCAGAAACAATCGAGTGCCGAGCCGGGATCAGCGCCATTATGGAGCTGACCCCGGACGCAGTAAGATTTGTGGATCGCTCCACCGGGACGCCCCACTCGACACCAGGGATGGCTGCATTCAAGTAATCGGATGCAGCTGTCAACTTTGACAGCTGCATCCGATTACTTTATTAGCGGGCACGGCGATCGGGCCGTGCCCGCTAATAGCGGCGGCCCTGGGCTACGAGCGGCACCCGGGACCGCGACATATGGGTACGTCCAGGGTCGCCTAAGGGTTAAAGTTTTATAACTTTGTACTATAACTTTTGTAAATTATTTATTTAATTCATTTTAAATATTGACTGGCAGCAGTAATGGACGATATCCATGCAGTGTCAACAATAGCTGTGTCGGGAACTGCAGGGCTGTGTGAGCACCGTTATATATTTCTTGACGTACTGCATGCAGTGTTAGGGGGCATTCACACTTTCCATGTCTTATCTGTAAATACAGACGATGCGCTACGGAACAGAGTTCTGAGCTCCCGGCATCATCATTTAAAATAATTCTGAGAGCTCCAAAACATATTATAAGGAAACTCCAACGAAAATGTTTTTCTTTCAAACCAACTGGTGTCAGAAAGTTATATAGATTTGTAATTTGCTTCTATTTAAAAATCTTCAGTCTTTCAGTGTCTATCAGTTGCTGTATGTCCTGCAGGAAGTAGTGTATTCCTTCAAGTCTGTCACAGTGCTCTCTGCTGCCACCTCTGTTCATGTCAGAAACTGTCCAGAGCAGGTTTTCTATGGTGATTTGCTTCTGCTTTGGACAGTTTCTGACATCTCCTGGCATCTGCTTATTCCCTTATTACCTTCAATGTGCACCTGAGTTATATACAATCAGGTACAGCAATTTTGTTTTTACCCGCTTGGGGTGGTGTTCCTGGTGGCACCCGATTCCCGCGCTCAGCGCTGTTCTTTTCTTGTACACTATGCACTAAAGGCGGGCCTGCCTGCCTGCCCTCTAGTGTGATGATATCCCCTACCCACTGTGATGTGCCTCCATTAGAATCAACAGGGCCATCGCTTCTCAGCCTTTTGGCTAAGATAAAGTGTAGTATCTGTTCTTTTCCGTTTAATATCCGATACGTCCCCTATATGGGAAACATATTAAATGGATTTTTCAAACAGAGAGATGAAAAAGGGCTTGCCCTGTCCTCTCCAGGCATTGACCTGGTATTGTAGCGTTTCCAGGTTCAGTGCACAAAAGAAAAACACACAACAGGGCCGCATTACACAAGGGAGGGGATATCATCACACTGGTGGGGCACCAAACTCACCTTTAATGCATAGAGTCTGTTGAAAAACAGACCATGCAACCAGGATTCCTGCGCCAGTGCTGACAGGGTAATGTAAAAAAAAAAATTACTGTACCTAATGGTACATTCGCTTTAAGGAGTGCATAGGAAAACCCCTTACCATATACCTTCAGTGCCGACTGAAATAAAGGGGAACCCAGCAGTGGCACTTGGGTTCCTGGACACTGAAAACAGGTAAGCAATGATATATGTTTCAGCGTGGTTATTTTATTATTTTTTTTATCTGATGTAGCCCTGATAACCCCTTTAGGCTGACCATACAATCATGGTTACTTTGTGACGGTTGCTCTGAATGGCAAACTTAACACCTGGGCTTCAGCCTTGATCTCTGATTTGGGCTTCTATTGATAGGGTGCAAAACTGGCACAAATACATCTGTCTTGTGGTCAGTGTGGTTAATGCAGTCTTTTGTGCCATGAAAAAAGGCTGACTGACTGCATTAAGTGGTCAGTAAGTTGTTTTGGTTTACAAATATCACTGGTGTATGGCCAAATGGATCACAAATATCACTGGTGTGTGGCCACATGGATGACAAATATCACTGGTGAGTGGCCACATGGATGACAAATACCACTGATGTATGGCCACATGAATGACAATATCACTGGTGTGTGGCCACATCTATATCATAAAAATCAAAGTCTGTCTGTCTGTCTGTCTGTCTCAAATAGACTTCCAAACGCCTCAACCGTTTGACCCCAAATTTGGCACACAGATACATTGGGTGCCCGGGAGGGTTTTAGCGAAGGCCCCGTCCCTGCCAGATGTACAGGAGGGGAGGGGGAGGGGGAAGAGCGGCGCCCCATAGAGATGAATGGGAAAATCTCCTCACTGCAAACACAGGTGATATAATTAGCTGCAGCAGACACGGCAGTTGGAGCCTTAGCAACCAATAGGATTACTGCTTTCATTTTCACAGGGAACAATGGTTGCTAGGGCAGCTGCCTTACAACATCCACAGTAATAACTGGTAGACCCCCTACTCCATCTATACAGTACATGTATACAGGGCCCCCTACTCCATCTATACAGTACATGTATACAGGGCCCCCTACTCCATCTATACAGTACATGTATACAGGACCCCCTACTCCATCTATACTGTACATGTATATACAGGGCACTACAGGTATACCAAACTGTGACTGGGTAACACTGCCATACCAGACCTGACCAATACCGCCATACTGTGCTGGATAACACTGTCATACCAGACCTGACCAATACCGCCATACTGTGCTGGATAACACTGTCATACCAGACCTGATTAATACCGCCATACTGTGACTGGATAAAACTGCCACACCAGACCTGATCAATACTGCCATATACTGTGACTGGATAACACTGCCACACCAGACCTGACCAATACCGCCATACTGTGCTGGATAACACTGTCATACCAGACCTGACCAATACCACCATACTGTGACTGGATAACACTGTCATACCAGACCTGACCAATACCACCAAACTGTGACTGGGTAACACTGCCATACCAGACCTCAACAATACCGCCATACTGTGCTGGATAACACTGTCATACCACACCTGACCAATACCACCATACCATGACTGGATAACACCATCATATCAGACCTGACCAATACCGCCATACTGTTACTGGATAACACCGCTATACCAGACCTGACCAATACCACCATACTGTGACGGGATAACACTGTCATAACACACCTGACCAATACCACCATACTATGACTGAAAAAAACTGCTATACCAGACCTGACCAATACCGCCATACTGTAACTGGATAACACTGTCATACCACACCTGACCAATACCGCCATACTGTGACTGGATAACACTGCCATACCAGACCTGACCAATACTGCCATACTGTGACTGGATAACACTGCCATACCACACCTGACCAATACCGCCATGCTGTGACTGGATAACACCACTATACCAGACCTGACCAATACCACCACACTGTGACTGGAGAACACCGCCACACCAGACCTGACCAGTACCGCCATACTGTGACTGGATAACACTGCCATACCAGACCTGACCAATACCACCATACTGTGACTGGATAACACCGCTATACAAGACCTGACCAAAAATTTTCTGGCAAGTCTGAACGACAGGGTACTGCCCCTCTGCAAGGTGCTACCCTACACACCAGACCATGGGTGCCTAATGGTAAATACGACCCTGCAGGTATACAGGACACTACAGGTATACAGGACCCCAAAACTATACACTACAAGTGCATTGGACCTCCACCACCTATATACTACAGGTATACAGGACCCCAAACTTTACACTACAGGTATACAGGACCGCAAAACTATACACTACAGGTATACAGGACCTCCACCAACTATATACTTCAGGTATACAGGACCTCCACCAACTATATACTACAGGTATACAGGACCCCAAACTATACACTACAGGTATACAGGACCCCAAACTGTACACTACAGGTATACAGGAACTCCACCAACTATATACTACAGGTATATAGGACCCCAAACTATACACTACAGGTATACAGGACCTCAAAACTATACACTACAGGTATACAGGACCTACACCAACTCTATACTACAGGTATACAGCACCTTCACCAACTCTTTACTACAGGTATACAGGACCCCAAAGCTATATACTACAGGTATACAGGAACTCCACCAACTATATACTACAGGTATACAGGACCAAAAACTATACACTACAGGTATACAGGACCCCAAAGCTATATACTACAGGTATACAGGACCCCAAACTTTACACTACAGGTATACAGGACCCCAAAACTATACACTACAGGTATACAGGACCTCCACCAACTATATACTACAGGTATACAGGACCCCAAACTATACACTACGGGTATACAGGACCTCCACCAACTCTATACTAGTTATACAGGACCCTCAAACTATGCACTACAGGTATCCAGGACCCTTAAACTATAAACTACAGGTATACACCAACTATACATTACAGGTATACAGCACCAACTATATACTACAGGTATACAGGAACCCCGAACTATAAAGTACAGGTATACAGGACCTTCACCAACTGTACACTGCAGGTATACAGGACCTCCCTCAACTATACACTACAGGTATACAGTCCCCCCAACTACACACTACAGGTATACAGGACCCGCCCAACTATACACTATAGGTATACAGCCCCCCCAACTATGCACTACAGATATGCAAGACCCCTAAAAACTATACATTGTGGGTATACAGAACCCCTCCAACTATGCACTACAGGTATACACTAATTCCACTGATTAACTTAGATGAAACAATACCTTTAGCTTAGCCTCCTGGGCACCTTAGAACAAATCTAATTAACATACTGACACTTTATACCCGGGCAGCGCCGGGTACATTTTCTAGTCTATATAATAAAAATCAAAGTCTGTCTGTCTGTCCCAAATAGACTTCCAAACGCCTGAACCGTTTGACCCCAAATTTGGCACACAGATACATTGGGTGCCAGGGAAGGTTATTGCGAAGGTCCCGTCCCCGCCAGATGTACAGGAGAGGAGGGGGAAAAGCGGCGCCCCATAGAAATGAATGGGAAAGTCTCCACACTGCACACAGGTGATATAATTAACTGCAGAGCCCGGCAGTTGGGAGCCTTAGCAACCAATAGGATTACTACTTTCACAGGGAGCTGGAATGTGAATGGTTGCTAGGGCCAGCTGCCTCACAACAGATCCACAGAAATAACTGGTAGACCCCCTATTCTATCTATACAGTACATGTATACAGAACCTCCTACTCCATCTATACAGGTATACAGGGCAGTATTACCAGCTGCTGCTACCCTAAGCACTAAACCTGAAGACGCCCCATCCTCACTCACAAATTAGCATCAGGATAGGTAGGTAATAGCTCCAGACGTCACATTTAACACCACCACACCAAACCTGACCAATACCACCATACTGTGACTGGATAACACTGCCACATCAGACATGACCAATACCGCTATACTGTGACTGGATAACACCGCCACACCACACCTGACCAATACCGCCATACTGTGACTGGATAACACCACTATACCAGACCTGACCAATACCGCTATACTGTGACTGAATAACACTGCCATACCAGACCTGACCAATACCGCCATACTGTAACTGGATAACACCGCTATACCAGACCTGACCAATACTGCCATACCCCCCCTCGAAAAGACACCAGAATTTCTGAACGGGAGGGTACTGCCCCTCTGCAAGGTGCTACCCTAGGCACCAGACTATGGGTGCCTAATGGTAAATACGAACCTGCAGGTATACAGGACACTACAGGTATACAGGACCCCAAAACTATACACTACAGGTGCACGGGACCTCCACCAACTATATACTACAGGTATACAGGACCCCAAACTTTACACTACAGGTATACAGGACCCCAAAACTATACACTACATGTATAAAACACCTCCACCAACTACATACTTCAGGTATACAGGACCTACACCAACTATATACTACAAGTATACAGGACCCCAAACTATACACTACAGGTATACAGGACCCCAAAACTATACACTACAAGTATACAGGAACTCCAGCAACTATATACTACAGGTATACAGCACCTCCACCAACTATATACTACAGGTATACAGGACCCCAAACTATACTCTACGAGTTTACAGAAACACAAAACTATACACTACAGGTATACAGGACCTTCACCAACTGTAAAATACAGGTATACAGCACCCTCCACCAACTCTAAACTACAGGTATACAGGACCCCAAACTATACACTACAGGTATACAGGACCCCAAAACTATATACTACAGGTATACAGGAACTCCACCAACTAAAAACTACAGGTATATAGGACCCCAAACTTTACACTACAGGTATACAGGACCTCCACCAACTCTATACTACAAGTATACAGCACCTTTACCAACTCTATACTGCAGAAATACAGGACCCCCAAACTTTACACTACAGGTATACAGGACCTCCACCAACTACATACTATAGGTATACAGGACCCTCAAAACTATACACTACAGGTATACAGGACCCCCGAACTATATACTACAGGTATACAAGACCTCCACCAACTATACACTACAGGTATCCAGGACCCTCAAACTATAAACTACAGGTATACAAAACCTCCACCAACTATACATTACAGGTATACAGCACCAACTATTTACTACAGGTATACAGGACCCGCAAACTATACAGTACAGGTATACAGGACCTTCACCAACTATACACTGCAGGTATACAGGACTTCCCAAACTATACAGTACAGGCATACAGCCCCCCCCAACTATACACTACTGGTATACAGGACCTCCCTCAACTATACATTACAGGCATACAGCCCCCCCCCCCAACTACACACTACAGGTATACAGGACTCCCACAATTATACACTATAGGTATACAGCCCCCCCCACCCCCCAACTATGCACTACAGATATGCGGGACCCCTAAAAACTATACACTGTAGGTATACAGAACCCCTCCAACTATGCACTACTGGTATACACTAATTCCACTGATGAAACAATACCTTTAGATTGGCCTCCTGGGCACCTTAGAACAAATCTAACTAGATTTGCATTTCCAGGGAAATACATAGTGCTTGAAAAGAGCGCCCCTTTACCAGTGACTTCCTTTTAACTTTAATCCTGGGTGCCGTCCCTTTAAGAGTAACTTGGCTCCCATCCCTTTAAGAGCGACATGGGTCCCTTTAGGAGCGACCTGGGTCGCTTTTAGAGCGATGTGGGTCCCTTCGCTCTTAAAGGGACCCAGGTCGCTTTTAAAGGGACCCAGGTCACTTTTAAAGGGACCCAGGTCGCTCTTAAAGGGACCCAGATCACTCTAATAGAGACTCAGGTCGCTCTTAAAGGGATCCAGATCGCTCTTAAAGGGAACCATTTCGCTCCTAAAGGGCCCCCGTTGCACTTAAAGGGACCCAGTTCGCTCTTAAATGGACCCATTTTGCTCTTAAAGGGACATATTTCGCTCTTAAAGGGTCCCAGGTCGCTCTTAAAGGGACCAATTTCATGCTTAAAGGGACCCATTTCGCTCTTAAAGGGACCCAGGTCGTTATTAAAGGGACCCATTTCGCTCTTAAAGGGACCCAGGTCACTGTTAAAGGGACCCAGGTCGCTCTTAAAGGGACCCATTTTGCTCTTAAAGGGACATATTTTGCTCTCAAAGGGACCCAGGTCGCTGTTAAAGGGACCCAGGTCGCTGTTAAAGGGACCCAGGTTGCTGTTAAAGGGACCCAGGTCGCTGTTAAAGGGACCCAGGTCGCTCTTAAAGGGACCCAGGTCGCTCTTAAAGGGACCCAGGTTGCTCTTAAAGGGACCAATTTCACTCTTAAAGGGACCCATTTCGCTCTTAAAGGGACCCAGGTCGCTCTTAAAGGGACAGTGTCACATTTTTGAAAATTTTTTAATAAAAAGTAAGAAGAAAAAATAGGTGTGTTGTATTTTTTTTTACATTGGTCTTAAGTGTCTTTTATTCAAACTAATGTATGCACAGGGGGCTGCCATTTTAATAGTGTCTGTGTGTGACGTCATTTCACGACACACACACAGACACTATACGGCACCTCCATAACATTAAAGTGAACCGACGGAGTCCGTCTGGTTCACTCAAACTGGAGGCTCCGTCACTGTGTACTGCGCATGTGCATAGACATGCGCAGTACACAGCTTACCTGTGGAGGGGTGGCCATTTTTTTGAAGTCCCTGCAAGAGGAAGGAGAACAGGGGAGGAGAGAGACCGCACAGTGAGTGGGCAGGAGAATTCTGTGCAGCTCTCCCCCCCCCCCCCCCCCCCCCAGTGTCGGACTAGGCGTCCGCCCCCACTAACCTTGCAGCAGACCGCAGACCTGCCAGGACGGTCCCCCCCAGTATAGTTACAGGGCCGGAGTGAGCTTCGGGCATGGACAGGCTGTAATACACCGTCCCGGAAGCTCACAGCTGCAGCCTCTCGGTGCCTGGATTCTCTCCTGCTCGGCGGCCATGTGACATTGCGCTGCAGAGCAGGAGAGAATCCAGGTGCCGAGGGGCTGCAGCTGTGAGCTTCCGGGAGGGTGTATTACAGCCTGTCCGTGCCCAAAGCTCACTCTGGCCCCGTAACTATACTGGGGGGGACCGTCCTGGCTGGTCTGCGGTCTGCTGCAAGGTCAGTGGGAGTGGACGCCCAGCTCACTCCGGCCCCGTAGCGGGGGACCAGCCTGCCTCTACCGCGCTTCTCCCTGTGCTCCACATCAGCTCCCCCCCCATCACCCCAGCCTCTCTCCCCCCTGTCACCCCAGCCTCTCTCCCCCCGTCACCCCAGCCTCTCTCCCCCCGTCACCCCAGCCTCTCTCCCCCGTCACCCCAGCCTCTCTCCCCCGTCACCCCAGCATCTCTCCCCCGTCACCCCAGCATCTCTCCTCCCTGTCACCCCAGCCTCTCTCCCCCCTGTCACCCCAGCCTCTCTCCCCCCTGTCACCCCAGCCTCTCTCCCCCCTGTCACCCCAGCATCTCCCCCCCCCCCTGTCACCCCAGCATCTCTCCTCCTGTCACCCCAGCATCTCCCCACTGTCATCCCAGCCTCTCCCCACTGTCACCCCAGCCTCCCTCCCCCCTGCCACATCAGCTTCTCCCTGTCACCCCAGTGTGCCTACCCCCCCCCTACCCCCAGCTTCTTCGCTGCCCTACCTGTGTAATGTCTGACATCAGAGAGCAATAGCCTGTACTCTCCTCTGTGTGTGTGTGTGTGTGTGTGTGTGTGTGTGTATATATATATATATATATATATATATATATATATACTGTATATATACTGTATATATATATGATAGTACAGGATATTGCTCGCTGGTATCACTGGTGTCCGCAGTGTCACACATTACACAGGTAGAGGAGGTGTATGTGTATGCATATGTATATATGTGTATGTGTATGTGTATGTATATATATATATATATATATATATATATATATATATATAGATATAGAAAGGTAGAAAACTGCAGCACTCCGGATAAATTCAAAAGAATGTGGTTTTTATTTTCACCCAAAAACTTGCGACGTTCTGCTGAGAGCTTTATTAAGCAGTGTGTCAGCGAGAGCGAAACGTCGCAAGTTTTTGGGTGAAAATAAAAACCACATTCTTTTTATCCGGAGTGCTGCGGTTTTCTACCTTTCGATAAGTTTGGCACGACTGGTCCCTTGTGCTTACCGCTCGGCACCAACCTGTATTACATTTGTGGAGTGCTGCAGGACTTTGCCCACATATATATATATATATATATATATATATATATATATATATACACACCTCCTCTACCTGTGTAACGTGTGACACTGCTGATACCAGAGAACAATAGCCTGTACTCTCCTGTATGTGTGTGTGTGTGTGTGTGTATATATATATTCAGTGGTACCTTGGTTTAAGAATAACTTGGATTAAGAGTGTTTTGGTTTAAGAGCTCAGTTTTTCAAAATTATGACTTGGTGTAAGAGTATTGCTTTGGTGTAAGAGCCCCCTGTACTGGGTGGGAGCGCGAGTGGAGGAGGGGCATGGTCTGCATAGCGGGGTCTACAGCCCTGTACTCTGACCCAGGAAGTCTCCCTCACCTTCCAAATCATAGCAGATCCACTTCAGGCTGGGGCTTGCATCAGGGGACAGGACTGTGGAGGTAATCTCTCCATAGCTGTAACCCCTCTCTCCCCAGACAGAGAGCGCTGCTATACTGTGCCCACATCTGTCCTGCTCATTCCTTCCTGCTCCCTGCAGTCTCTGTCCGCCCTTGTGTTTCCCATCCTCTTCATTACTGTACAATAACTTATAATTTCACAGATTCTGCTGTTTCTGAATGTTTGTTTCATCTGTTTTACATGTTATTCAGAATAATAAATCAATATTTTTGGTGGGTGGAACCAATTGTCTGCATTTCTATGATTTCTTATGGGAAAATTTGCTTTGGTTTAAGAGTGGATTGGGATTACAAGCGCCGTCCCGAAACGAATTATGCTCGTAATCCAAGGCCCCACTGTATATGTATATATATATATATATATATATATAAATACACACACACACACACCACCACTACCTGTGTAATGTGTGACACTACTGACGCCAGAGAGCATTAGCCTGTACATACATATATATATATATATATATATATATATATATATATATATATATATATACATACACACACCTCCTCTACCTATGTGCATGCGGGGGATGGGTAGTGAGAAGTGAGTGAGGTGAGTTGTATGCAGGTTTAGGTGTATTAGGAGGTTCTGCAGCAGCTGAGGTGCATTATGAAAGGCTAGGGACATGCTTCTTCTATGTGTACTGCTGTGCAGACAACAACAAAATGGCGCTGCCCAGCAGTACACATAGTATCACCTTTGCCCTCTTTGTTCTCCTGTGAAAAGAGGAGGGAGGTGATGATGTCACAGCAGTTGAACAGGGACTGCCTCTTCTTTTCAGCATCCAGCTTTCAGGCTGCTTTTACCAGCAGTTTCCTGGTGGAGCTCTCCCTGGTGGCCATCAGTGGGAAATAGGAAAAATTAGATTGTTAATTTTTCATATTTCCTTACATGTAAAAAAAATGAAAAACATCTAAATTAACAAAAAAACAAAAAACAAATTCAGTTTTAACACTTTCAAATTTTTGTTTTACTTTGCGACACATTCCC